>NW_026989779.1:1500000-1763415 GCF_036321535.1 Camelus dromedarius | reverse complement strand
ACAGTCGAGCGCTGCGTAACCGGTCATCGTGGAATTCCGTGTTCCGAAAAAGATACAAGCATCACTGATTCGACAAATATTCACTACAGAGTTGTTAGCATAAGGATTACCGAACTTTCATCCACCATAAAAGACATTTTGGCGCTTTGAATCATTTTCATGTATTTCGAAAATTTTTCCTAATGCCAGTTTTGAAAATGAGGCAGATTCGCAGAAAAATTCTCGTGGAGCGAGTACTTCCCAATAGAAATGTAATTTACATAGCTTCCCTCACAGGGACATTCCAATTTCTGAACATGCTACATGCATCAAGGTTTCAACAAACTTTATCAAATGAGTTGTGGACATGTAGTTTACAGCATTTTCATCCACCATTCATGGCATATTTACACCTAGAAACATTTACTCTGAATTTGCAGCTACTTCCTAATGCCAGTTTTGAAAATCAGGCCGTTTCCTCAGGAAAAAATTTTTGGAGCTAGTTCTACCCTATTGACGTGTAATTTACATAGATCCCATCGTCGGGAATTTCTGTGATACGATCACGCTACATGCATAACACTTTCTACAAATATTCACCACAGATTTGTTTGCATGTGGTTTTACCAACTTCCATCACAATACAAGGCATATTGACACTTTGAAGCATTTTCGACGTTTTTGTAGAGATTTTCAAATGCCAGTTTCGAAAATGAGGCAGATTTCTTGGCAAAATTCTCTTGCAGGGAGTTCTCCCCAAGAGACATGTATTTTACATATATTACCTCACCGCGATATTCTGTGATCCAAACACGCTTCATGTACCTTGGATTCAACAAATATTCACTACAAAGATGTTAGCATGCAGATTACCAAACTTTCATCCACCATACAAGTCATATTTAACCTAGAAATATTTACACTGTGTTCGCAGATATTTCATAACAGCATTTTCTAAAATCAGGCAGTTTTCAAAGTAAGAAAATGTCTGAGCGTGTTCTACACAATAGATATGTAAATTACATAGATTCTCCCGCTGTGAAATTACGTGTTTTGAACACGCTAGATGCAGAAAAGATTCGACAAAATTCACTACAGAGTTGTTTGCATGTGGATTACAGTTCTTTCATCACAATACAAGGCATATTGATGCTTAGAAGCATTTTCTCTGATTTCACACAGCTTTCCAAATGCCAGTTTCGAAATTGAGGCCGATTTCATGGCAAAAACCTCTTGGAGCGTGTCTAACCAATAGTGCGTATTTACATGGATTCGCTCAACCATGAAATTACGTTGTTCGGAACACGCTACATGCATCTTGGATTTGACAAATATTCACTACAGTGTTGTTAGCAAGTGGATTACAGCACTTTGTTCACCATACAAGGCTGCCAGACACTTTGAAGAATTTTCTCAGATTTCAAAGTTTAGTTTTAACGCCAGTTTTGAAAATGAGGCAGATTTGGCAGAAAAATGCTCTTGGATCGTGTTGTACCCAAAAGATACGTAATTTACCTACTTTCACTCACCGTGAATTTCCGTGTTCTGAACACGTTGCATGCATCATGGATTCAACAAACATGCTTTCATGAGTTGTGAACATGTGTATTATCGAACTTTCATCCACCTTACAATGCATACTTTTACATAGAAAGTTTTATTCTTATTTAGTAGATTTCTCCTAATGTCAGTTTCTAAAATCATGCAGTTTTCACCGAAAAATCCTCTTGGAGCGTGTTCTATACCAATAGAACTGCAATTTACATAGAACCTTTCATCGTGAAATTCCGTGTTCTGTAAAAGCTACATGCATCACGATTCGACAAATATTCACTACAGAGTTGTTAGCATAAATATTAACGAACTTTCATCCACCATAAAAGCCATATTGACACTTTGAAGCATTTTCTCATATTTCGAAAGTTTTTCCTAATGCCAGTTTTGAAAATGAGCAGATTTGCAGAAAAATCTCATGGATTGAGTACTTCCAACAGAAATGTAATATATATTGTTTCACTGACAATGACATTCCAATTTACGAACATGCTTCATTCATTGTAGGTTTCAACAAACTTTCTCGAGTGAGTTGTGAACATGTAAGATTACAGAACTTTCATCCACCATACATGGCATATTTACATATAGAAACATTAATTCTGAATTTGCAGGTTTTTTTCTAATGCAGTTTCGAAAATCATGCCGTTTTCTCATGAGAAAAATTTTGGAGCGAGTTCTACCCAATAGAAGTGTAATTTACATAGATTCCATACACGGGAATTTCCATGAAACGATTACGCTACATGCATAACACAATTTACAAATATTCACCACAGATTTTTTTGTATGCGGTTTTACGAACTTCCATCACAATAAAAGGCATAGTTACACTTTGAAGCATTTTCTAGGATTTTGCAGAGATTTCAAATGCCAGTTTCGAAAATGAGGCAGATTTTGCAGAAAAAGCTCTTGAAGCGAGTTTTACCCAAGAGACATATATTTTACCACAGATTCGCTCAAGCAATATTCTGTGTTGCAAACAGTCTTCATGTATCTCGGATTCGACAAATATTCACTACAGAGTGTTAGCATGCGGATTACAAAACTTTCATCCACCATACAAGTCATTTTTACAACCTAGAATTCATTTACTCTGAGTCGATGCATTTTCCCAAAAGCAGTTTCGAAAATCAGGCAGATTTCAAAGGAAAAAAATGTTTGAGCGTGTTCTACACAATAACATATGTAAATTACATGGATTCTCCCGCTGTGAAATAACATGTCTCTGAACACGCTTCATGCAGAAAGGATTTGACACAAATACACTATAGAGTTGTTTGCATGTGGATTACAGTACTTTCATCACAATACAAGGCATATTGATGCTTAGAAGCATTTTCTCTGATTTCACACAGCTTTCGAAACGCCAGTTTCGAAAATGAGGCCAATTTCACCGGCAAAATACTCTTGGAGCGTGTCTTACCAATAGACATGTAATTTACATGGATTCGCTCACCGTGAAATTCCGTGTCCCTAACACGCTACATGCATCTTGGTTTCGACAAATATTCACTACAGAGTTGTTAGCAAGTGGATTACAGCACTTTCATCCACCATACAAGGCTTACTGACACTTTGAAACATTTTTCTCAAATTTCACAGGTTAGTTTTAACGCCAGTATTGAAAATGAGGCATTTTTGGCAGAAAAATGCTCTTGGAGCGAGTTGTACCAAAAGATATGTAATTTACCTACTTTCACTCCACCGTGAATTTCCGTGTTCTGAACACGTTCCATGCATCATGGATTCAACAAACATTCTTAATGAGTTGTGAACATGTGTATTACCGAACTTTCATCCACCTTACAATGCATATTTATACATAGAAATTTTTATTCTGATTTAGTAGATTTCTCCTAATGTCAGTTTCTAAAGTCATGCAGTTTTCGCCAAAAAATTTTCTTGGAGCGTGTTCTAACCAATAGACATGCAATTTACATACAACCCTTCATCGTGGAATTCCGTGTTCTGAAAAAGATACAAGCATCACGGATTCGACAAATATTCACTACAGAGTTGTTAGCATAAGGATTACCGAACTTTCATCCACCATAAAAGACATTTTGGCACTTTGAAGCATTTTCACGTATTTCAAAAGTTTTTCCTAATTCCAGTTTTGAAAATGAGCAGATTCGCAGAAAAATTCTCGTGGTGCGAGTACTTCCCAACAGAAATGGAATATACATAGTTTCACCTCAGTGACATTCCAATTTCTGAACATGCTACATGCATCAAGGTTTCAACAAACTTTCTCGAATAAGTTGTGAACATGTAGATTACAGCATTTTCATCCACCATACATGGCATAATTACACCTAGAAATATTAACTCTGAATTTGCAGCTACTTCCTAATGCCAGTTTCGAAAATGAGGCCGTTTTCTTAGGAAAAAATTTTTAGAGCTAGTTCTACTCTATTGACGTGTAATTTACATAGATCCCATCGTCGGCAATTTCCATGATACGATCACGCTACATGCATAACGCTTTCTACAAATATTCACCACAGATTTGTTTGCATGTGGTTTTACCAACTTCCATCACAATACAAGGCATATTGACACTTTGAAGCATTTTCTACGTTTTTGCAGAGATTTTCAAATGCCAGTTTCGAAAATGAGGCAGATTTCTTGGCAAAATTCTCTTGCAGCGAGTTCTACCCAAGAGACATTTATTTTTCATAGATTAGCTCACCGCGATATTCTGTGTTCAAAAAACGCTTCATATATATTGGATTCAACAAATATTCACTACAAAGATGTTAGCATGCAGATTACCAAACTTTCATCCACCATACAAGTCATATTTAACCTAGAAACATTTACACTGAGTTCGCAGATATTTCATAAGAGCATTTTCTAAAATCAGGCAGTTTTCAAAGTAAGAAAATGTCTGAGCGTGTTCTACCCAATAGATATTTAAATTACATAGATTCTCCTGCTGTGAAATTATGTGATTTGAACACGCTACATGCAGAAAGCTTTCGACAAAAATACACTACAGAGTTGTTTGCATGTGGATTACAGTTCTTTCATCACAATACAGGGCAGATTGATGCTTAGAAGCTTTTTCTCTGATTTCACACAGCTTTCCAAATGCCAGTTTCGAAAATGAGGCCAATTTCACGGCAAAAACCTCTTGGAGCGGGTCTAACCAATCGACATGTAATTTACATGGATTCGATCACCGTGAAATTCCGTATTCCGAACACGCTACATGCATCACGGTTGTGACAAATATTCACTTTACAATTTTAGCAAGTAGATTACAGCACATTCATCCACCATACAAGGCTTACTGACACTTTGAAGAATTTTCTCAGATTTCACAGTTTAGATTTAACGCCAGTATTGAAAATGAGGCAGATTAGGCAGAAAAATGCTCTTGGAGCTAGTTGTACCCAAAAGATATGTAATTTACCTAGTTTCACTCACCGTGACATTCCATGCTCTGAACAGGTTCCATGCATCAAGGAATCAACAAACATCCTTTAATGAGTTGTGAACATGTGTATTATCGATCTTTCATCCACGTTACAATGCATATTTATACATAGAAAGTTTTATTCTGATTTAGCAGATTTCTCCTAATGTCAGTTTCTAAAATCATGCAGTTTTTGTAGAAAAATCCTCGTGGATCAAGTACTTCCCAATAGAAATGTAATTTACTTAGTTTCCCTCACAGTGACATTCCAATTTACGAACACGCTACATGCATCAAGGTTTCAACACACTTTCTCGAATGAGTTGTGAACATGTAGATTACAGAACTTTCATCCACCATACATTGAACATTTACACCTAGAAAAATTAACTCTGAATTTGCAGCTTTTTCCAAAAGCCAGTTTCAAAAATCATGCCATTTTCTCTGGGAAAAATTTTTGGAATGTATTCTAACCAATAGGCATGTAATTTACATAGACTCCATTGCCGGGAATTTCCGTGATACGATCACTCTACATGCATAATGCTTTCTACAAATATTCACCGCAGATTTGTTTGCATGTGATTTTACGAACTTCCATCACAATACAAGGCATATTGACACTTAGAAGCATTTTCTGAGATTTTTCGAATATTATCAAACGCCAGTTTTGAAAATGAGGCAGATTTCCCAGAAAAATCTCTTGCAGTGAGTTCTACCGTAGAGACATGTATTTTACATAGATTCGCTCACTGTGATATTCTGTGTTTCAAACACGATTCACGTATCTCGGATTCGACAAATATTCACTACAGAGTTGTTAGCATGCGGATTACCAAACTTTCATCCACCATAAAAGGCATGTTTACACCGAGAATCTATTAATCTGAGTTTGCATGGTTTTCCTATCCCCAGTTTCGAAAATAAGGCCGATTTCTCAGGAAAATTCTCTTGGAGTGAATTCTAACCAAGAGAAATGTAATTTACATAAATTCCCTGGCGGTGTAATTCCGTGTTCCGAACATGCTACATGCATAAAGGATTCGACAAATATTCACTACAAATTTGTTAGCATGTGGATTACCGATCTTTCATCACAATACATTGAATATTGATACATAGAAGGATTTTCTCAGATTTTGCAGCTTTTTGCAAATGCCAGTTTCAAAATTGACGAAGTTTTCCCAAAAAACACACTCCGAGCTAGTTCTACCCAATAGAGAAGTAATTTACATTGTTTCAATCACCGTGAAATTCCACATTCTGAACACGGTACATGCATCACGGATTAGAAAAAGTTTCTTTAATATGTTGTGAAAATGTGGATTACCGAACTTTCTTGTAACATAAAGGCACATTTACACCTACAAATATTGACTCCCTTTTTGCAGCTTTTTGCAAAATTCAGATTCGATATTCATGCAATTTTCGCAGAAACATTCTCTTCTAGCTCGTTCTACTCAATCGAATTGTAATTTAAATCGTTTCATTACCGTAAAATTCCATTTTCCAAAAGCGCTACATGAATCACGGTTTAAAAAAATAATTACTACAATGTTATTAGCATGTGGATTACCGGATTTTCATTCACCATTCAAGGCATATTGACACTTAGAAGCATTTTCTCAGATTTCACAGTTTTCTCCTAATGGCAGTTTTGAAAATGAGGCACATTTCGCAGAAATATTCTCTTCAAGCGAGTTCTACACAATAGACATGTAACTTACATTGTTTCCTTCACTATGACATTCCGTATTCCAAACACGTTACATGCATCACGAATTCGACAAACAGTCATTAATGAGTGTGAGCACGTGGATTACCGAACTTTCATCCACCATACAAGGCATATTTACACCTAGAAGTAGTTATTCTGATTTCGCAGGTTTTTCCTAACATCCAGTTTGGAAAATCATGAAATTTTCGCAGAAACATTCAATTCAAGCGACTTCTATTCAGTAGAATTGTTATTTCAGAGTTTCACTCACCGAGACATTCCGTGTTCCGAAAACGTTACATTCATCACGGCTTCGACAAACATTATTTTATGACCGTGAGCATGTGGATTACCGATGTTTCAGCCACAATAGAAGGCATATTTACACCTAGAAACATTTACTTAGATTTCGCAGGTTTTCCTAAGGTCAGTTAATTAAATCAGGCAGTTTTTGCAGAAAAACACTCCTGGTGCTTGTTCTATCCAATAGACATCTCATTTTCATAGATACCATCACCATAAGATTCCGTGTTCTGAATACGGTACATGCACCATGGATTCAACCAATATTCACGGCTGAGTCCATAGCATGTGAATTACACATCTTTAATAACCCATTGAAGACATATTGTCACCTTAAAGCATTTACTCAGATTTTGCAGCGTTTTCATAACAGCAGTTTCCAAACTGAGGCAGATTTTTCAGTAAAATGCTCCTGGAGCGTGTTCTAACAAATATATATTTAATTTACTTAGTTTCCCTCACCGTAATATTCCGTGATCCGAACACGCTACATACATCACGGATTTGACAAACATTTTTAATAAGTTGTGAACATGTGTATTACAGAACCTTCATCCACCATACAAGGCATATGTACACCTAGAAACTTTAACTCTGAGATCGCAGCTATTTCCTAATAGCATTTTCGAAAATCAGGCAGTTTACAAAGGAAAAAACTTTTGGAGCATGTTCTACCCAATAGATATGTAAATTACATGGATTCGCTCACCGTGATATTCTGCATTCCGAACACTCTACATGTATCACGGATACGACAAATAATCACTACAGATTTGTTAGCAAGTAGATTGAAGCACGTTCATCCACCATAGAAGGCTTACTGACACTTTAAAGATTTTTCTCAGATTTCAGAGTTTAGTTTTAAAGCCAGTTTTGAAAATGAGGCTGATTTGGCAGAAAAATGCTCTTGGAGCGAGTTGTACCCAAAAGATATGTAATTTACCTAGTTCACTGACCGTGACATTCCATCTTCTGAACACGTTCCATGCGTCACAGATTCAACAAACAATCTTTAAAGAGTTGTGAACATGTGTATTACCGAACTTTCATCCACCTTACAATGCATATTTATACATAGAATGTTTTATTCTGATTTAGTAGATTTCTCCTAATGTCAGTTTCTAAAATCATGCAGTTTTCACAGAAAAATCCTCTTGGAGGGTGTTCTAACCAATAGACATGCAATTTACATAGAACCGGTCATCGTGGAATTCCGTGTTCCGAAAAAGATACAAGCATCACTGATTCGACAAATATTCACTACAGAGTTGTTAGCATAAGGATTACCGAACTTTCATCCACCATAAAAGACATTTTGGCGCTTTGAATCATTTTCATGTATTTCGAAAATTTTTCCTAATGCCAGTTTTGAAAATGAGGCAGATTCGCAGAAAAATTCTCGTGGAGCGAGTACTTCCCAATAGAAATGTAATTTACATAGCTTCCCTCACAGGGACATTCCAATTTCTGAACATGCTACATGCATCAAGGTTTCAACAAACTTTATCAAATGAGTTGTGGACATGTAGGTTACAGCATTTTCATCCACCATTCATGGCATATTTACACCTAGAAACATTTACTCTGAATTTGCAGCTACTTCCTAATGCCAGTTTTGAAAATCAGGCCGTTTCCTCAGGAAAAAATTTTTGGAGCTAGTTCTACCCTATTGACGTGTAATTTACATAGATCCCATCGTCGGGAATTTCTGTGATACGATCACGCTACATGCATAACACTTTCTACAAATATTCACCACAGATTTGTTTGCATGTGGTTTAACCAACTTCCATCACAATACAAGGCATATTGACACTTTGAAGCATTTTCGACGTTTTTGTAGAGATTTTCAAATGCCAGTTTCGAAAATGAGGCAGATTTCTTGGCAAAATTCTCTTGCAGGGAGTTCTCCCCAAGAGACATGTATTTTACATATATTACCTCACCGCGATATTCTGTGATCCAAACACGCTTCATGTACCTTGGATTCAACAAATATTCACTACAAAGATGTTAGCATGCAGATTACCAAACTTTCATCCACCATACAAGTCATATTTAACCTAGAAATATTTACACTGTGTTCGCAGATATTTCATAACAGCATTTTCTAAAATCAGGCAGTTTTCAAAGTAAGAAAATGTCTGAGCGTGTTCTACACAATAGATATGTAAATTACATAGATTCTCCCGCTGTGAAATTACGTGTTTTGAACACGCTAGATGCAGAAAAGATTCGACAAAATTCACTACAGAGTTGTTTGCATGTGGATTACAGTTCTTTCATCACAATACAAGGCATATTGATGCTTAGAAGCATTTTCTCTGATTTCACACAGCTTTCCAAATGCCAGTTTCGAAATTGAGGCCGATTTCATGGCAAAAACCTCTTGGAGCGTGTCTAACCAATAGACATGTAATTTACATGGATTCGCTCACCATGAAATTACGTGTTCGGAACACGCTACATGCATCTTGGATTTGACAAATATTCACTACAGTGTTGTTAGCAAGTGGATTACAGCACTTTGTTCCACCATACAAGGCTGCCAGACACTTTGAAGAATTTTCTCAGATTTCAAAGTTTAGTTTTAACGCCAGTTTTGAAAATGAGGCAGATTTGGCAGAAAAATGCTCTTGGATCGTGTTGTACCCAAAAGATACGTAATTTACCTACTTTCACTCACCGTGAATTTCCGTGTTCTGAACACGTTGCATGCATCATGGATTCAACAAACATGCTTTCATGAGTTGTGAACATGTGTATTATCGAACTTTCATCCACCTTACAATGCATACTTTTACATAGAAAGTTTTATTCTTATTTAGTAGATTTCTCCTAATGTCAGTTTCTAAAATCATGCAGTTTTCACCGAAAAATCCTCTTGGAGCGTGTTCTAACCAATAGAACTGCAATTTACATAGAACCTTTCATCGTGAAATTCCGTGTTCTGTAAAAGCTACATGCATCACGGATTCGACAAATATTCACTACAGAGTTGTTAGCATAAATATTAACGAACTTTCATCCACCATAAAAGCCATATTGACACTTTGAAGCATTTTCTCATATTTCGAAAGTTTTTCCTAATGCCAGTTTTGAAAATGAGGCAGATTTGCAGAAAAAATCTCATGGATTGAGTACTTCCCAACAGAAATGTAATATATATTGTTTCACTGACAATGACATTCCAATTTACGAACATGCTTCATTCATGTAGGTTTCAACAAACTTTCTCGAGTGAGTTGTGAACATGTAGATTACAGAACTTTCATCCACCATACATGGCATATTTACATATAGAAACATTAATTCTGAATTTGCAGGTTTTTTCTAATGCCAGTTTCGAAAATCAGGCCGTTTTCTCATGAGAAAAATTTTGGAGCGAGTTCTACCCAATAGAAGTGTAATTTACATAGATTCCATACACGGGAATTTCCATGAAACGATTACGCTACATGCATAACACAATTTACAAATATTCACCACAGATTTTTTTGTATGCGGTTTTACGAACTTCCATCACAATAAAAGGCATAGTTACACTTTGAAGCATTTTCTAGGATTTTGCAGAGATTTTCAAATGCCAGTTTCGAAAATGAGGCAGATTTTGCAGAAAAAGCTCTTGAAGCGAGTTTTACCCAAGAGACATATATTTTACACAGATTCGCTCAAAGCAATATTCTGTGTTGCAAACAGTCTTCATGTATCTCGGATTCGACAAATATTCACTACAGAGTTGTTAGCATGCGGATTACAAAACTTTCATCCACCATACAAGTCATTTTTACACCTAGAATCATTTACTCTGAGTTCGATGCATTTTCCCAAAAGCAGTTTCGAAAATCAGGCAGATTTCAAAGGAAAAAAATGTTTGAGCGTGTTCTACACAATACATATGTAAATTACATGGATTCTCCCGCTGTGAAATAACATGTCTCGAACACGCTTCATGCAGAAAGGATTTGACACAAATACACTATAGAGTTGTTTGCATGTGGATTACAGTACTTTCATCACAATACAAGGCATATTGATGCTTAGAAGCATTTTCTCTGATTTCACACAGCTTTCGAAACGCCAGTTTCGAAAATGAGGCCAATTTCACGGCAAAATACTCTTGGAGCGTGTCTTACCAATAGACATGTAATTTACATGGATTCGCTCACCGTGAAATTCCGTGTCCCTAACACGCTACATGCATCTTGGTTTCGACAAATATTCACTACAGAGTTGTTAGCAAGTGGATTACAGCACTTTCATCCACCATACAAGGCTTACTGACACTTTGAAACATTTTCTCAAATTTCACAGGTTAGTTTTAACGCCAGTATTGAAAATGAGGCATTTTTGGCAGAAAAATGCTCTTGGAGCGAGTTGTACCCAAAAGATATGTAATTTACCTACTTTCACTCACCGTGAATTTCCGTGTTCTGAACACGTTCCATGCATCATGGATTCAACAAACATTCTTTAATGAGTTGTGAACATGTGTATTACCGAACTTTCATCCACCTTACAATGCATATTTATACATAGAAATTTTTATTCTGATTTAGTAGATTTCTCCTAATGTCAGTTTCTAAAGTCATGCAGTTTTCGCCAAAAAATTTTCTTGGAGCGTGTTCTAACCAATAGACATGCAATTTACATACAACCCTTCATCGTGGAATTCCGTGTTCTGAAAAAGATACAAGCATCACGGATTCGACAAATATTCACTACAGAGTTGTTAGCATAAGGATTACCGAACTTTCATCCACCATAAAAGACATTTTGGCACTTTGAAGCATTTTCACGTATTTCAAAAGTTTTTCCTAATTCCAGTTTTGAAAATGAGGCAGATTCGCAGAAAAATTCTCGTGGTGCGAGTACTTCCCAACAGAAATGGAATATACATAGTTTCACCTCAGTGACATTCCAATTTCTGAACATGCTACATGCATCAAGGTTTCAACAAACTTTCTCGAATAAGTTGTGAACATGTAGATTACAGCATTTTCATCCACCATACATGGCATAATTACACCTAGAAATATTAACTCTGAATTTGCAGCTACTTCCTAATGCCAGTTTCGAAAATGAGGCCGTTTTCTTAGGAAAAAATTTTTAGAGCTAGTTCTACTCTATTGACGTGTAATTTACATAGATCCCATCGTCGGCAATTTCCATGATACGATCACGCTACATGCATAACGCTTTCTACAAATATTCACCACAGATTTGTTTGCATGTGGTTTTACCAACTTCCATCACAATACAAGGCATATTGACACTTTGAAGCATTTTCTACGTTTTTGCAGAGATTTTCAAATGCCAGTTTCGAAAATGAGGCAGATTTCTTGGCAAAATTCTCTTGCAGCGAGTTCTACCCAAGAGACATTTATTTTTCATAGATTAGCTCACCGCGATATTCTGTGTTCAAAAAACGCTTCATATATATTGGATTCAACAAATATTCACTACAAAGATGTTAGCATGCAGATTACCAAACTTTCATCCACCATACAAGTCATATTTAACCTAGAAACATTTACACTGAGTTCGCAGATATTTCATAAGAGCATTTTCTAAAATCAGGCAGTTTTCAAAGTAAGAAAATGTCTGAGCGTGTTCTACCCAATAGATATTTAAATTACATAGATTCTCCTGCTGTGAAATTATGTGATTTGAACACGCTACATGCAGAAAGCTTTCGACAAAAATACACTACAGAGTTGTTTGCATGTGGATTACAGTTCTTTCATCACAATACAGGGCAGATTGATGCTTAGAAGCTTTTTCTCTGATTTCACACAGCTTTCCAAATGCCAGTTTCGAAAATGAGGCCAATTTCACGGCAAAAACCTCTTGGAGCGGGTCTAACCAATCGACATGTAATTTACATGGATTCGATCACCGTGAAATTCCGTATTCCGAACACGCTACATGCATCACGGTTGTGACAAATATTCACTTTACAATTTTAGCAAGTAGATTACAGCACATTCATCCACCATACAAGGCTTACTGACACTTTGAAGAATTTTCTCAGATTTCACAGTTTAGATTTAACGCCAGTATTGAAAATGAGGCAGATTAGGCAGAAAAATGCTCTTGGAGCTAGTTGTACCCAAAAGATATGTAATTTACCTAGTTTCACTCACCGTGACATTCCATGCTCTGAACAGGTTCCATGCATCAAGGAATCAACAAACATCCTTTAATGAGTTGTGAACATGTGTATTATCGATCTTTCATCCACGTTACAATGCATATTTATACATAGAAAGTTTTATTCTGATTTAGCAGATTTCTCCTAATGTCAGTTTCTAAAATCATGCAGTTTTTGTAGAAAAATCCTCGTGGATCAAGTACTTCCCAATAGAAATGTAATTTACTTAGTTTCCCTCACAGTGACATTCCAATTTACGAACACGCTACATGCATCAAGGTTTCAACACACTTTCTCGAATGAGTTGTGAACATGTAGATTACAGAACTTTCATCCACCATACATTGAACATTTACACCTAGAAAAATTAACTCTGAATTTGCAGCTTTTTCCAAAAGCCAGTTTCAAAAATCATGCCATTTTCTCTGGGAAAAATTTTTGGAATGTATTCTAACCAATAGGCATGTAATTTACATAGACTCCATTGCCGGGAATTTCCGTGATACGATCACTCTACATGCATAATGCTTTCTACAAATATTCACCGCAGATTTGTTTGCATGTGATTTTACGAACTTCCATCACAATACAAGGCATATTGACACTTAGAAGCATTTTCTGAGATTTTTCGAATATTATCAAACGCCAGTTTTGAAAATGAGGCAGATTTCCCAGAAAAATCTCTTGCAGTGAGTTCTACCGTAGAGACATGTATTTTACATAGATTCGCTCACTGTGATATTCTGTGTTTCAAACACGATTCACGTATCTCGGATTCGACAAATATTCACTACAGAGTTGTTAGCATGCGGATTACCAAACTTTCATCCACCATAAAAGGCATGTTTACACCGAGAATCTATTAATCTGAGTTTGCATGGTTTTCCTATCCCCAGTTTCGAAAATAAGGCCGATTTCTCAGGAAAATTCTCTTGGAGTGAATTCTAACCAAGAGAAATGTAATTTACATAAATTCCCTGGCGGTGTAATTCCGTGTTCCGAACATGCTACATGCATAAAGGATTCGACAAATATTCACTACAAATTTGTTAGCATGTGGATTACCGATCTTTCATCACAATACATTGAATATTGATACATAGAAGGATTTTCTCAGATTTTGCAGCTTTTTGCAAATGCCAGTTTCAAAATTGACGAAGTTTTCCCAAAAAACACACTCCGAGCTAGTTCTACCCAATAGAGAAGTAATTTACATTGTTTCAATCACCGTGAAATTCCACATTCTGAACACGGTACATGCATCACGGATTAGAAAAAGTTTCTTTAATATGTTGTGAAAATGTGGATTACCGAACTTTCTTGTAACATAAAGGCACATTTACACCTACAAATATTGACTCCCTTTTTGCAGCTTTTTGCAAAATTCAGATTCGATATTCATGCAATTTTCGCAGAAACATTCTCTTCTAGCTCGTTCTACTCAATCGAATTGTAATTTAAATCGTTTCATTACCGTAAAATTCCATTTTCCAAAAGCGCTACATGAATCACGGTTTAAAAAAATAATTACTACAATGTTATTAGCATGTGGATTACCGGATTTTCATTCACCATTCAAGGCATATTGACACTTAGAAGCATTTTCTCAGATTTCACAGTTTTCTCCTAATGGCAGTTTTGAAAATGAGGCACATTTCGCAGAAATATTCTCTTCAAGCGAGTTCTACACAATAGACATGTAACTTACATTGTTTCCTTCACTATGACATTCCGTATTCCAAACACGTTACATGCATCACGAATTCGACAAACAGTCATTAATGAGTGTGAGCACGTGGATTACCGAACTTTCATCCACCATACAAGGCATATTTACACCTAGAAGTAGTTATTCTGATTTCGCAGGTTTTTCCTAACATCCAGTTTGGAAAATCATGAAATTTTCGCAGAAACATTCAATTCAAGCGACTTCTATTCAGTAGAATTGTTATTTCAGAGTTTCACTCACCGAGACATTCCGTGTTCCGAAAACGTTACATTCATCACGGCTTCGACAAACATTATTTTATGACCGTGAGCATGTGGATTACCGATGTTTCAGCCACAATAGAAGGCATATTTACACCTAGAAACATTTACTTAGATTTCGCAGGTTTTCCTAAGGTCAGTTAATTAAATCAGGCAGTTTTTGCAGAAAAACACTCCTGGTGCTTGTTCTATCCAATAGACATCTCATTTTCATAGATACCATCACCATAAGATTCCGTGTTCTGAATACGGTACATGCACCATGGATTCAACCAATATTCACGGCTGAGTCCATAGCATGTGAATTACACATCTTTAATAACCCATTGAAGACATATTGTCACCTTAAAGCATTTACTCAGATTTTGCAGCGTTTTCATAACAGCAGTTTCCAAACTGAGGCAGATTTTTCAGTAAAATGCTCCTGGAGCGTGTTCTAACAAATATATATTTAATTTACTTAGTTTCCCTCACCGTAATATTCCGTGATCCGAACACGCTACATACATCACGGATTTGACAAACATTTTTAATAAGTTGTGAACATGTGTATTACAGAACCTTCATCCACCATACAAGGCATATGTACACCTAGAAACTTTAACTCTGAGATCGCAGCTATTTCCTAATAGCATTTTCGAAAATCAGGCAGTTTACAAAGGAAAAAACTTTTGGAGCATGTTCTACCCAATAGATATGTAAATTACATGGATTCGCTCACCGTGATATTCTGCATTCCGAACACTCTACATGTATCACGGATATGACAAATAATCACTACAGATTTGTTAGCAAGTAGATTGAAGCACGTTCATCCACCATAGAAGGCTTACTGACACTTTAAAGATTTTTCTCAGATTTCAGAGTTTAGTTTTAAAGCCAGTTTTGAAAATGAGGCTGATTTGGCAGAAAAATGCTCTTGGAGCGAGTTGTACCCAAAAGATATGTAATTTACCTAGTTCACTGACCGTGACATTCCATCTTCTGAACACGTTCCATGCGTCACAGATTCAACAAACAATCTTTAAAGAGTTGTGAACATGTGTATTACCGAACTTTCATCCACCTTACAATGCATATTTATACATAGAATGTTTTATTCTGATTTAGTAGATTTCTCCTAATGTCAGTTTCTAAAATCATGCAGTTTTCACAGAAAAATCCTCTTGGAGGGTGTTCTAACCAATAGACATGCAATTTACATAGAACCGGTCATCGTGGAATTCCGTGTTCCGAAAAAGATACAAGCATCACTGATTCGACAAATATTCACTACAGAGTTGTTAGCATAAGGATTACCGAACTTTCATCCACCATAAAAGACATTTTGGCGCTTTGAATCATTTTCATGTATTTCGAAAATTTTTCCTAATGCCAGTTTTGAAAATGAGGCAGATTCGCAGAAAAATTCTCGTGGAGCGAGTACTTCCCAATAGAAATGTAATTTACATAGCTTCCCTCACAGGGACATTCCAATTTCTGAACATGCTACATGCATCAAGGTTTCAACAAACTTTATCAAATGAGTTGTGGACATGTAGGTTACAGCATTTTCATCCACCATTCATGGCATATTTACACCTAGAAACATTTACTCTGAATTTGCAGCTACTTCCTAATGCCAGTTTTGAAAATCAGGCCGTTTCCTCAGGAAAAAATTTTTGGAGCTAGTTCTACCCTATTGACGTGTAATTTACATAGATCCCATCGTCGGGAATTTCTGTGATACGATCACGCTACATGCATAACACTTTCTACAAATATTCACCACAGATTTGTTTGCATGTGGTTTTACCAACTTCCATCACAATACAAGGCATATTGACACTTTGAAGTATTTTCGACGTTTTTGTAGAGATTTTCAAATGCCAGTTTCGAAAATGAGGCAGATTTCTTGGCAAAATTCTCTTGCAGGGAGTTCTCCCCAAGAGACATGTATTTTACATATATTACCTCACCGCGATATTCTGTGATCCAAACACGCTTCATGTACCTTGGATTCAACAAATATTCACTACAAAGATGTTAGCATGCAGATTACCAAACTTTCATCCACCATACAAGTCATATTTAACCTAGAAATATTTACACTGTGTTCGCAGATATTTCATAACAGCATTTTCTAAAATCAGGCAGTTTTCAAAGTAAGAAAATGTCTGAGCGTGTTCTACACAATAGATATGTAAATTACATAGATTCTCCCGCTGTGAAATTACGTGTTTTGAACACGCTAGATGCAGAAAAGTTTCGACAAAATTCACTACAGAGTTGTTTGCATGTGGATTACAGTTCTTTCATCACAATACAAGGCATATTGATGCTTAGAAGCATTTTCTCTGATTTCACACAGCTTTCCAAATGCCAGTTTCGAAATTGAGGCCGATTTCATGGCAAAAACCTCTTGGAGCGTGTCTAACCAATAGACATGTAATTTACATGGATTCGCTCACCATGAAATTACGTGTTCGGAACACGCTACATGCATCTTGGATTTGACAAATATTCACTACAGTGTTGTTAGCAAGTGGATTACAGCACTTTGTTCCACCATACAAGGCTGCCAGACACTTTGAAGAATTTTCTCAGATTTCAAAGTTTAGTTTTAACGCCAGTTTTGAAAATGAGGCAGATTTGGCAGAAAAATGCTCTTGGATCGTGTTGTACCCAAAAGATACGTAATTTACCTACTTTCACTCACCGTGAATTTCCGTGTTCTGAACACGTTCCATGCATCATGGATTCAACAAACATGCTTTCATGAGTTGTGAACATGTGTATTATCGAACTTTCATCCACCTTACAATGCATACTTTTACATAGAAAGTTTTATTCTTATTTAGTAGATTTCTCCTAATGTCAGTTTCTAAAATCATGCAGTTTTCACCGAAAAATCCTCTTGGAGCGTGTTCTAACCAATAGAACTGCAATTTACATAGAACCTTTCATCGTGAAATTCCGTGTTCTGTAAAAGCTACATGCATCACGGATTCGACAAATATTCACTACAGAGTTGTTAGCATAAATATTAACGAACTTTCATCCACCATAAAAGCCATATTGACACTTTGAAGCATTTTCTCATATTTCGAAAGTTTTTCCTAATGCCAGTTTTGAAAATGAGGCAGATTTGCAGAAAAAATCTCATGGATTGAGTACTTCCCAACAGAAATGTAATATATATTGTTTCACTGACAATGACATTCCAATTTACGAACATGCTTCATTCATGTAGGTTTCAACAAACTTTCTCGAGTGAGTTGTGAACATGTAGATTACAGAACTTTCATCCACCATACATGGCATATTTACATATAGAAACATTAATTCTGAATTTGCAGGTTTTTTCTAATGCCAGTTTCGAAAATCAGGCCGTTTTCTCATGAGAAAAATTTTGGAGCGAGTTCTACCCAATAGAAGTGTAATTTCCATAGATTCCATACACGGGAATTTCCATGAAACGATTACGCTACATGCATAACACAATTTACAAATATTCACCACAGATTTTTTTGTATGCGGTTTTACGAACTTCCATCACAATAAAAGGCATAGTGACACTTTGAAGCATTTTCTAGGATTTTGCAGAGATTTTCAAATGCCAGTTTCGAAAATGAGGCAGATTTTGCAGAAAAAGCTCTTGAAGCGAGTTTTACCCAAGAGACATATATTTTACACAGATTCGCTCAAAGCAATATTCTGTGTTGCAAACAGTCTTCATGTATCTCGGATTCGACAAATATTCACTACAGAGTTGTTAGCATGCGGATTACAAAACTTTCATCCACCATACAAGTCATTTTTACACCTAGAATCATTTACTCTGAGTTCGATGCATTTTCCCAAAAGCAGTTTCGAAAATCAGGCAGATTTCAAAGGAAAAAAATGTTTGAGCGTGTTCTACACAATACATATGTAAATTACATGGATTCTCCCGCTGTGAAATAACATGTCTCGAACACGCTTCATGCAGAAAGGATTTGACACAAATACACTATAGAGTTGTTTGCATGTGGATTACAGTACTTTCATCACAATACAAGGCATATTGATGCTTAGAAGCATTTTCTCTGATTTCACACAGCTTTCGAAACGCCAGTTTCGAAAATGAGGCCAATTTCACGGCAAAATACTCTTGGAGCGTGTCTTACCAATAGACATGTAATTTACATGGATTCGCTCACCGTGAAATTCCGTGTCCCTAACACGCTACATGCATCTTGGTTTCGACAAATATTCACTACAGAGTTGTTAGCAAGTGGATTACAGCACTTTCATCCACCATACAAGGCTTACTGACACTTTGAAACATTTTCTCAAATTTCACAGGTTAGTTTTAACGCCAGTATTGAAAATGAGGCATTTTTGGCAGAAAAATGCTCTTGGAGCGAGTTGTACCCAAAAGATATGTAATTTACCTACTTTCACTCACCGTGAATTTCCGTGTTCTGAACACGTTCCATGCATCATGGATTCAACAAACATTCTTTAATGAGTTGTGAACATGTGTATTACCGAACTTTCATCCACCTTACAATGCATATTTATACATAGAAATTTTTATTCTGATTTAGTAGATTTCTCCTAATGTCAGTTTCTAAAGTCATGCAGTTTTCGCCAAAAAATTTTCTTGGAGCGTGTTCTAACCAATAGACATGCAATTTACATACAACCCTTCATCGTGGAATTCCGTGTTCTGAAAAAGATACAAGCATCACGGATTCGACAAATATTCACTACAGAGTTGTTAGCATAAGGATTACCGAACTTTCATCCACCATAAAAGACATTTTGGCACTTTGAAGCATTTTCACGTATTTCAAAAGTTTTTCCTAATTCCAGTTTTGAAAATGAGGCAGATTCGCAGAAAAATTCTCGTGGTGCGAGTACTTCCCAACAGAAATGGAATATACATAGTTTCACCTCAGTGACATTCCAATTTCTGAACATGCTACATGCATCAAGGTTTCAACAAACTTTCTCGAATAAGTTGTGAACATGTAGATTACAGCATTTTCATCCACCATACATGGCATAATTACACCTAGAAATATTAACTCTGAATTTGCAGCTACTTCCTAATGCCAGTTTCGAAAATGAGGCCGTTTTCTTAGGAAAAAATTTTTAGAGCTAGTTCTACTCTATTGACGTGTAATTTACATAGATCCCATCGTCGGCAATTTCCATGATACGATCACGCTACATGCATAACGCTTTCTACAAATATTCACCACAGATTTGTTTGCATGTGGTTTTACCAACTTCCATCACAATACAAGGCATATTGACACTTTGAAGCATTTTCTACGTTTTTGCAGAGATTTTCAAATGCCAGTTTCGAAAATGAGGCAGATTTCTTGGCAAAATTCTCTTGCAGCGAGTTCTACCCAAGAGACATTTATTTTTCATAGATTAGCTCACCGCGATATTCTGTGTTCAAAAAACGCTTCATATATATTGGATTCAACAAATATTCACTACAAAGATGTTAGCATGCAGATTACCAAACTTTCATCCACCATACAAGTCATATTTAACCTAGAAACATTTACACTGAGTTCGCAGATATTTCATAAGAGCATTTTCTAAAATCAGGCAGTTTTCAAAGTAAGAAAATGTCTGAGCGTGTTCTACCCAATAGATATTTAAATTACATAGATTCTCCTGCTGTGAAATTATGTGATTTGAACACGCTACATGCAGAAAGCTTTCGACAAAAATACACTACAGAGTTGTTTGCATGTGGATTACAGTTCTTTCATCACAATACAGGGCAGATTGATGCTTAGAAGCTTTTTCTCTGATTTCACACAGCTTTCCAAATGCCAGTTTCGAAAATGAGGCCAATTTCACGGCAAAAACCTCTTGGAGCGGGTCTAACCAATCGACATGTAATTTACATGGATTCGATCACCGTGAAATTCCGTATTCCGAACACGCTACATGCATCACGGTTGTGACAAATATTCACTTTACAATTTTAGCAAGTAGATTACAGCACATTCATCCACCATACAAGGCTTACTGACACTTTGAAGAATTTTCTCAGATTTCACAGTTTAGATTTAACGCCAGTATTGAAAATGAGGCAGATTAGGCAGAAAAATGCTCTTGGAGCTAGTTGTACCCAAAAGATATGTAATTTACCTAGTTTCACTCACCGTGACATTCCATGCTCTGAACAGGTTCCATGCATCAAGGAATCAACAAACATCCTTTAATGAGTTGTGAACATGTGTATTATCGATCTTTCATCCACGTTACAATGCATATTTATACATAGAAAGTTTTATTCTGATTTAGCAGATTTCTCCTAATGTCAGTTTCTAAAATCATGCAGTTTTTGTAGAAAAATCCTCGTGGATCAAGTACTTCCCAATAGAAATGTAATTTACTTAGTTTCCCTCACAGTGACATTCCAATTTACGAACACGCTACATGCATCAAGGTTTCAACACACTTTCTCGAATGAGTTGTGAACATGTAGATTACAGAACTTTCATCCACCATACATTGAACATTTACACCTAGAAAAATTAACTCTGAATTTGCAGCTTTTTCCAAAAGCCAGTTTCAAAAATCATGCCATTTTCTCTGGGAAAAATTTTTGGAATGTATTCTAACCAATAGGCATGTAATTTACATAGACTCCATTGCCGGGAATTTCCGTGATACGATCACTCTACATGCATAATGCTTTCTACAAATATTCACCGCAGATTTGTTTGCATGTGATTTTACGAACTTCCATCACAATACAAGGCATATTGACACTTAGAAGCATTTTCTGAGATTTTTCGAATATTATCAAACGCCAGTTTTGAAAATGAGGCAGATTTCCCAGAAAAATCTCTTGCAGTGAGTTCTACCGTAGAGACATGTATTTTACATAGATTCGCTCACTGTGATATTCTGTGTTTCAAACACGATTCACGTATCTCGGATTCGACAAATATTCACTACAGAGTTGTTAGCATGCGGATTACCAAACTTTCATCCACCATAAAAGGCATGTTTACACCGAGAATCTATTAATCTGAGTTTGCATGGTTTTCCTATCCCCAGTTTCGAAAATAAGGCCGATTTCTCAGGAAAATTCTCTTGGAGTGAATTCTAACCAAGAGAAATGTAATTTACATAAATTCCCTGGCGGTGTAATTCCGTGTTCCGAACATGCTACATGCATAAAGGATTCGACAAATATTCACTACAAATTTGTTAGCATGTGGATTACCGATCTTTCATCACAATACATTGAATATTGATACTTAGAAGTATTTTCTCAGATTTTGCAGCTTTTTGCAAATGCCAGTTTCAAAATTGACGAAGTTTTCCCAAAAAACACACTCCGAGCTAGTTCTACCCAATAGAGAAGTAATTTACATTGTTTCAATCACCGTGAAATTCCACATTCTGAACACGGTACATGCATCACGGATTAGAAAAAGTTTCTTTAATATGTTGTGAAAATGTGGATTACCGAACTTTCTTGTAACATAAAGGCACATTTACACCTACAAATATTGACTCCCTTTTTGCAGCTTTTTGCAAAATTCAGATTCGATATTCATGCAATTTTCGCAGAAACATTCTCTTCTAGCTCGTTCTACTCAATCGAATTGTAATTTACGTCGTTTCATTACCGTAAAATTCCGTTTTCCAAAAGCGCTACATGAATCACGGTTTAAAAAAATAATTACTACAATGTTATTAGCATGTGGATTACCGGATTTTCATTCACCATTCAAGGCATATTGACACTTAGAAGCATTTTCTCAGATTTCACAGTTTTCTCCTAATGGCAGTTTTGAAAATGAGGCACATTTCGCAGAAATATTCTCTTCAAGCGAGTTCTACACAATAGACATGTAACTTACATTGTTTCCTTCACTATGACATTCCGTATTCCAAACACGTTACATGCATCACGAATTCGACAAACAGTCATTAATGAGTGTGAGCACGTGGATTACCGAACTTTCATCCACCATACAAGGCATATTTACACCTAGAAGTAGTTATTCTGATTTCGCAGGTTTTTCCTAACATCCAGTTTGGAAAATCATGAAATTTTCGCAGAAACATTCAATTCAAGCGACTTCTATTCAGTAGAATTGTTATTTCAGAGTTTCACTCACCGAGACATTCCGTGTTCCGAAAACGTTACATTCATCACGGCTTCGACAAACATTATTTTATGACCGTGAGCATGTGGATTACCGATTTTTCAGCCACAATACAAGGCATATTTACACCTAGAAACATTTACTTAGATTTCGCAGGTTTTCCTAAGGTCAGTTAATTAAATCAGGCAGTTTTTGCAGAAAAACACTCTTGGTGCTTGTTCTATCCAATAGACATCTCATTTTCATAGATACCGTCACCATAAGATTCCGTGTTCTGAATACGGTACATGCACCATGGATTCAACCAATATTCACGGCTGAGTCCATAGCATGTGAATTACACATCTTTAATAACCCATTGAAGACATATTGTCACCTTAAAGCATTTACTCAGATTTTGCAGCGTTTTCATAACAGCAGTTTCCAAACTGAGGCAGATTTTTCAGTAAAATGCTCCTGGAGCGTGTTCTAACAAATATATATTTAATTTACTTAGTTTCCCTCACCGTAATATTCCGTGATCCGAACACGCTACATACATCACGGATTTGACAAACATTTTTAATAAGTTGTGAACATGTGTATTACAGAACCTTCATCCACCATACAAGGCATATGTACACCTAGAAACTTTAACTCTGAGATCGCAGCTATTTCCTAATAGCATTTTCGAAAATCAGGCAGTTTACAAAGGAAAAAACTTTTGGAGCATGTTCTACCCAATAGATATGTAAATTACATGGATTCGCTCACCGTGATATTCTGCATTCCGAACACTCTACATGTATCACGGATACGACAAATAATCACTACAGATTTGTTAGCAAGTAGATTGAAGCACGTTCATCCACCATAGAAGGCTTACTGACACTTTAAAGATTTTTCTCAGATTTCAGAGTTTAGTTTTAAAGCCAGTTTTGAAAATGAGGCTGATTTGGCAGAAAAATGCTCTTGGAGCGAGTTGTACCCAAAAGATATGTAATTTACCTAGTTCACTGACCGTGACATTCCATCTTCTGAACACGTTCCATGCGTCACAGATTCAACAAACAATCTTTAAAGAGTTGTGAACATGTGTATTACCGAACTTTCATCCACCTTACAATGCATATTTATACATAGAATGTTTTATTCTGATTTAGTAGATTTCTCCTAATGTCAGTTTCTAAAATCATGCAGTTTTCACAGAAAAATCCTCTTGGAGGGTGTTCTAACCAATAGACATGCAATTTACATAGAACCGGTCATCGTGGAATTCCGTGTTCCGAAAAAGATACAAGCATCACTGATTCGACAAATATTCACTACAGAGTTGTTAGCATAAGGATTACCGAACTTTCATCCACCATAAAAGACATTTTGGCGCTTTGAATCATTTTCATGTATTTCGAAAATTTTTCCTAATGCCAGTTTTGAAAATGAGGCAGATTCGCAGAAAAATTCTCGTGGAGCGAGTACTTCCCAATAGAAATATAATTTACATAGCTTCCCTCACAGGGACATTCCAATTTCTGAACATGCTACATGCATCAAGGTTTCAACAAACTTTATCAAATGAGTTGTGGACATGTAGATTACAGCATTTTCATCCACCATTCATGGCATATTTACACCTAGAAACATTTATTCTGAATTTGCAGCTACTTCCTAATGCCAGTTTTGAAAATCAGGCCGTTTCCTCAGGAAAAAATTTTTGGAGCTAGTTCTACCCTATTGACGTGTAATTTACATAGATCCCATCGTCGGGAATTTCTGTGATACGATCACGCTACATGCATAACACTTTCTACAAATATTCACCACAGATTTGTTTGCATGTGGTTTTACCAACTTCCATCACAATACAAGGCATATTGACACTTTGAAGCATTTTCGACGTTTTTGTAGAGATTTTCAAATGCCAGTTTCGAAAATGAGGCAGATTTCTTGGCAAAATTCTCTTGCAGCGAGTTCTCCCCAAGAGACATGTATTTTACATATATTACCACACCGCGATATTCTGTGATCCAAACACGCTTCATGTACCTTGGATTCAACAAATATTCACTACAAAGATGTTAGCATGCAGATTACCAAACTTTCATCCACCATACAAGTCATATTTAACCTAGAAATATTTACACTGTGTTCGCAGATATTTCATAACAGCATTTTCTAAAATCAGGCAGTTTTCAAAGTAAGAAAATGTCTGAGCGTGTTCTACACAATAGATATGTAAATTACATAGATTCTCCTGCTGTGAAATTACGTGTTTTGAACACGCTAGATGCAGAAAAGATTCGACAAAATTCACTACAGAGTTGTTTGCATGTGGATTACAGTTCTTTCATCACAATACAAGGCATATTGATGCTTAGAAGCATTTTCTCTGATTTCACACAGCTTTCCAAATGCCAGTTTCGAAATTGAGGCCGATTTCATGGCAAAAACCTCTTGGAGCGTGTCTAACCAATAGACATGTAATTTACATGGATTCGCTCACCATGAAATTATGTGTTCGGAACACGCTACATGCATCTTGGATTCGACAAATATTCACTACAGTGTTGTTAGCAAGTGGATTACAGCACTTTGTTCCACCATACAAGGCTGCCAGACACTTTGAAGAATTTTCTCAGATTTCAAAGTTTAGTTTTAACGCCAGTTTTGAAAATGAGGCAGATTTGGCAGAAAAATGCTCTTGGATCGTGTTGTACCCAAAAGATACGTAATTTACCTACTTTCACTCACCGTGAATTTCCGTGTTCTGAACACGTTGCATGCATCATGGATTCAACAAACATGCTTTCATGAGTTGTGAACATGTGTATTATCGAACTTTCATCCACCTTACAATGCATACTTTTACATAGAAAGTTTTATTCTGATTTAGTAGATTTCTCCTAATGTCAGTTTCTAAAATCATGCAGTTTTCACCGAAAAATCCTCTTGGAGCGTGTTCTAACCAATAGAACTGCAATTTACATAGAACCTTTCATCGTGAAATTCCGTGTTCTGTAAAAGCTACATGCATCACGGATTCGACAAATATTCACTACAGAGTTGTTAGCATAAATATTAACGAACTTTCATCCACCATAAAAGCCATATTGACACTTTGAAGCATTTTCTCATATTTCGAAAGTTTTTCCTAATGCCAGTTTTGAAAATGAGGCAGATTTGCAGAAAAAATCTCATGGATTGAGTACTTCCCAACAGAAATGTAATATATATTGTTTCACTGACAATGACATTCCAATTTACGAACATGCTTCATTCATGTAGGTTTCAACAAACTTTCTCGAATGAGTTGTGAACATGTAGATTACAGAACTTTCATCCACCATACATGGCATATTTACATATAGAAACATTAATTCTGAATTTGCAGGTTTTTTCTAATGCCAGTTTCGAAAATCAGGCCGTTTTCTCATGAGAAAAATTTTGGAGCGAGTTCTACCCAATAGAAGTGTAATTTCCATAGATTCCATACACGGGAATTTCCATGAAACGATTACGCTACATGCATAACACAATTTACAAATATTCACCACAGATTTTTTTGTATGCGGTTTTATGAACTTCCATCACAATAAAAGGCATAGTGACACTTTGAAGCATTTTCTAGGATTTTGCAGAGATTTTCAAATGCCAGTTTCGAAAATGAGGCAGATTTTGCAGAAAAAGCTCTTGAAGCGAGTTTTACCCAAGAGACATATATTTTACACAGATTCGCTCAAAGCAATATTCTGTGTTGCAAACAGTCTTCATGTATCTCGGATTCGACAAATATTCACTACAGAGTTGTTAGCATGCGGATTACAAAACTTTCATCCACCATACAAGTCATTTTTACACCTAGAATCATTTACTCTGAGTTCGATGCATTTTCCCAAAAGCAGTTTCGAAAATCAGGCAGATTTCAAAGGAAAAAAATGTTTGAGCGTGTTCTACACAATACATATGTAAATTACATGGATTCTCCCGCTGTGAAATAACATGTCTCGAACACGCTTCATGCAGAAAGGATTTGACACAAATACACTATAGAGTTGTTTGCATGTGGATTACAGTACTTTCATCACAATACAAGGCATATTGATGCTTAGAAGCATTTTCTCTGATTTCACACAGCTTTCGAAACGCCAGTTTCGAAAATGAGGCCAATTTCACGGCAAAATACTCTTGGAGCGTGTCTTACCAATAGACATGTAATTTACATGGATTCGCTCACCGTGAAATTCCGTGTCCCTAACAAGCTACATGCATCTTGGTTTCGACAAATATTCACTACAGAGTTGTTAGCAAGTGGATTACAGCACTTTCATCCACCATACAAGGCTTACTGACACTTTGAAACATTTTCTCAAATTTCACAGGTTAGTTTTAACGCCAGTATTGAAAATGAGGCATTTTTGGCAGAAAAATGCTCTTGGAGCGAGTTGTACCCAAAAGATATGTAATTTACCTACTTTCACTCACCGTGAATTTCCGTGTTCTGAACACGTTCCATGCATCATGGATTCAACAAACATTCTTTAATGAGTTGTGAACATGTGTATTACCGAACTTTCATCCACCTTACAATGCATATTTATACATAGAAATTTTTATTCTGATTTAGTAGATTTCTCCTAATGTCAGTTTCTAAAGTCATGCAGTTTTCGCCAAAAAATTTTCTTGGAGCGTGTTCTAACCAATAGACATGCAATTTACATACAACCCTTCATCGTGGAATTCCGTGTTCTGAAAAAGATACAAGCATCACGGATTCGACAAATATTCACTACAGAGTTGTTAGCATAAGGATTACCGAACTTTCATCCACCATAAAAGACATTTTGGCACTTTGAAGCATTTTCACGTATTTCAAAAGTTTTTCCTAATTCCAGTTTTGAAAATGAGGCAGATTCGCAGAAAAATTCTCGTGGTGCGAGTACTTCCCAACAGAAATGGAATATACATAGTTTCACCTCAGTGACATTCCAATTTCTGAACATGCTACATGCATCAAGGTTTCAACAAACTTTCTCGAATAAGTTGTGAACATGTAGATTACAGCATTTTCATCCACCATACATGGCATAATTACACCTAGAAATATTAACTCTGAATTTGCAGCTACTTCCTAATGCCAGTTTCGAAAATGAGGCCGTTTTCTTAGGAAAAAATTTTTAGAGCTAGTTCTACTCTATTGACGTGTAATTTACATAGATCCCATCGTCGGCAATTTCCATGATACGATCACGCTACATGCATAACGCTTTCTACAAATATTCACCACAGATTTGTTTGCATGTGGTTTTACCAACTTCCATCACAATACAAGGCATATTGACACTTTGAAGCATTTTCTACGTTTTTGCAGAGATTTTCAAATGCCAGTTTCGAAAATGAGGCAGATTTCTTGGCAAAATTCTCTTGCAGCGAGTTCTACCCAAGAGACATTTATTTTTCATAGATTAGCTCACCGCGATATTCTGTGTTCAAAAAACGCTTCATATATATTGGATTCAACAAATATTCACTACAAAGATGTTAGCATGCAGATTACCAAACTTTCATCCACCATACAAGTCATATTTAACCTAGAAACATTTACACTGAGTTCGCAGATATTTCATAAGAGCATTTTCTAAAATCAGGCAGTTTTCAAAGTAAGAAAATGTCTGAGCGTGTTCTACCCAATAGATATTTAAATTACATAGATTCTCCTGCTGTGAAATTATGTGATTTGAACACGCTACATGCAGAAAGCTTTCGACAAAAATACACTACAGAGTTGTTTGCATGTGGATTACAGTTCTTTCATCACAATACAGGGCAGATTGATGCTTAGAAGCTTTTTCTCTGATTTCACACAGCTTTCCAAATGCCAGTTTCGAAAATGAGGCCAATTTCACGGCAAAAACCTCTTGGAGCGGGTCTAACCAATCGACATGTAATTTACATGGATTCGATCACCGTGAAATTCCGTATTCCGAACACGCTACATGCATCACGGTTGTGACAAATATTCACTTTACAATTTTAGCAAGTAGATTACAGCACATTCATCCACCATACAAGGCTTACTGACACTTTGAAGAATTTTCTCAGATTTCACAGTTTAGATTTAACGCCAGTATTGAAAATGAGGCAGATTAGGCAGAAAAATGCTCTTGGAGCTAGTTGTACCCAAAAGATATGTAATTTACCTAGTTTCACTCACCGTGACATTCCATGCTCTGAACAGGTTCCATGCATCAAGGAATCAACAAACATCCTTTAATGAGTTGTGAACATGTGTATTATCGATCTTTCATCCACGTTACAATGCATATTTATACATAGAAAGTTTTATTCTGATTTAGCAGATTTCTCCTAATGTCAGTTTCTAAAATCATGCAGTTTTTGTAGAAAAATCCTCGTGGATCAAGTACTTCCCAATAGAAATGTAATTTACTTAGTTTCCCTCACAGTGACATTCCAATTTACGAACACGCTACATGCATCAAGGTTTCAACACACTTTCTCGAATGAGTTGTGAACATGTAGATTACAGAACTTTCATCCACCATACATTGAACATTTACACCTAGAAAAATTAACTCTGAATTTGCAGCTTTTTCCAAAAGCCAGTTTCAAAAATCATGCCATTTTCTCTGGGAAAAATTTTTGGAATGTATTCTAACCAATAGGCATGTAATTTACATAGACTCCATTGCCGGGAATTTCCGTGATACGATCACTCTACATGCATAATGCTTTCTACAAATATTCACCGCAGATTTGTTTGCATGTGATTTTACGAACTTCCATCACAATACAAGGCATATTGACACTTAGAAGCATTTTCTGAGATTTTTCGAATATTATCAAACGCCAGTTTTGAAAATGAGGCAGATTTCCCAGAAAAATCTCTTGCAGTGAGTTCTACCGTAGAGACATGTATTTTACATAGATTCGCTCACTGTGATATTCTGTGTTTCAAACACGATTCACGTATCTCGGATTCGACAAATATTCACTACAGAGTTGTTAGCATGCGGATTACCAAACTTTCATCCACCATAAAAGGCATGTTTACACCGAGAATCTATTAATCTGAGTTTGCATGGTTTTCCTATCCCCAGTTTCGAAAATAAGGCCGATTTCTCAGGAAAATTCTCTTGGAGTGAATTCTAACCAAGAGAAATGTAATTTACATAAATTCCCTGGCGGTGTAATTCCGTGTTCCGAACATGCTACATGCATAAAGGATTCGACAAATATTCACTACAAATTTGTTAGCATGTGGATTACCGATCTTTCATCACAATACATTGAATATTGATACTTAGAAGTATTTTCTCAGATTTTGCAGCTTTTTGCAAATGCCAGTTTCAAAATTGACGAAGTTTTCCCAAAAAACACACTCCGAGCTAGTTCTACCCAATAGAGAAGTAATTTACATTGTTTCAATCACCGTGAAATTCCACATTCTGAACACGGTACATGCATCACGGATTAGAAAAAGTTTCTTTAATATGTTGTGAAAATGTGGATTACCGAACTTTCTTGTAACATAAAGGCACATTTACACCTACAAATATTGACTCCCTTTTTGCAGCTTTTTGCAAAATTCAGATTCGATATTCATGCAATTTTCGCAGAAACATTCTCTTCTAGCTCGTTCTACTCAATCGAATTGTAATTTACATCGTTTCATTACCGTAAAATTCCGTTTTCCAAAAGCGCTACATGAATCACGGTTTAAAAAAATAATTACTACAATGTTATTAGCATGTGGATTACCGGATTTTCATTCACCATTCAAGGCATATTGACACTTAGAAGCATTTTCTCAGATTTCACAGTTTTCTCCTAATGGCAGTTTTGAAAATGAGGCACATTTCGCAGAAATATTCTCTTCAAGCAAGTTCTACACAATAGACATGTAACTTACATTGTTTCCTTCACTATGACATTCCGTATTCCAAACACGTTACATGCATCACGAATTCGACAAACAGTCATTAATGAGTGTGAGCACGTGGATTACCGAACTTTCATCCACCATACAAGGCATATTTACACCTAGAAGTAGTTATTCTGATTTCGCAGGTTTTTCCTAACATCCAGTTTGGAAAATCATGAAATTTTCGCAGAAACATTCAATTCAAGCGACTTCTATTCAGTAGAATTGTTATTTCAGAGTTTCACTCACCGAGACATTCCGTGTTCCGAAAACGTTACATTCATCACGGCTTCGACAAACATTATTTTATGACCGTGAGCATGTGGATTACCAATTTTTCAGCCACAATACAAGGCATATTTACACCTAGAAACATTTACTTAGATTTCGCAGGTTTTCCTAAGGTCAGTTAATTAAATCAGGCAGTTTTTGCAGAAAAACACTCTTGGTGCTTGTTCTATCCAATAGACATCTCATTTTCATAGATACCGTCACCATAAGATTCCGTGTTCTGAATACGGTACATGCACCATGGATTCAACCAATATTCACGGCTGAGTCCATAGCATGTGAATTACACATCTTTAATAACCCATTGAAGACATATTGTCACCTTAAAGCATTTACTCAGATTTTGCAGCGTTTTCATAACAGCAGTTTCCAAACTGAGGCAGATTTTTCAGTAAAATGCTCCTGGAGCGTGTTCTAACAAATATATATTTAATTTACTTAGTTTCCCTCACCGTAATATTCCGTGATCCGAACACGCTACATACATCACGGATTTGACAAACATTTTTAATAAGTTGTGAACATGTGTATTACAGAACCTTCATCCACCATACAAGGCATATGTACACCTAGAAACTTTAACTCTGAGATCGCAGCTATTTCCTAATAGCATTTTCGAAAATCAGGCAGTTTACAAAGGAAAAAACTTTTGGAGCATGTTCTACCCAATAGATATGTAAATTACATGGATTCGCTCACCGTGATATTCTGCATTCCGAACACTCTACATGTATCACGGATACGACAAATAATCACTACAGATTTGTTAGCAAGTAGATTGAAGCACGTTCATCCACCATAGAAGGCTTACTGACACTTTAAAGATTTTTCTCAGATTTCAGAGTTTAGTTTTAAAGCCAGTTTTGAAAATGAGGCTGATTTGGCAGAAAAATGCTCTTGGAGCGAGTTGTACCCAAAAGATATGTAATTTACCTAGTTCACTGACCGTGACATTCCATCTTCTGAACACGTTCCATGCGTCACAGATTCAACAAACAATCTTTAAAGAGTTGTGAACATGTGTATTACCGAACTTTCATCCACCTTACAATGCATATTTATACATAGAATGTTTTATTCTGATTTAGTAGATTTCTCCTAATGTCAGTTTCTAAAATCATGCAGTTTTCACAGAAAAATCCTCTTGGAGGGTGTTCTAACCAATAGACATGCAATTTACATAGAACCGGTCATCGTGGAATTCCGTGTTCCGAAAAAGATACAAGCATCACTGATTCGACAAATATTCACTACAGAGTTGTTAGCATAAGTATTACCAAACTTTCATCCACCATAAAAGACATTTTGGCGCTTTGAAGCATTTTCATGCATTTCGAAAATTTTTCCTAATGCCAGTTTTGAAAATGAGGCAGATTCGCAGAAAAATTCTCGTGGAGCGAGTACTTCCCAATAGAAATGTAATTTACATAGCTTCCCTCACAGGGACATTCCAATTTCTGAACATGCTACATGCATCAAGGTTTCAACAAACTTTATCAAATGAGTTGTGGACATGTAGATTACAGCATTTTCATCCACCATTCATGGCATATTTACACCTAGAAACATTTACTCTGAATTTGCAGCTACTTCCTAATGCCAGTTTTGAAAATCAGGCCGTTTCCTCAGGAAAAAATTTTTGGAGCTAGTTCTACCCTATTGACGTGTAATTTACATAGATCCCATCGTCGGGAATTTCTGTGATACGATCACGCTACATGCATAACACTTTCTACAAATATTCACCACAGATTTGTTTGCATGTGGTTTTACCAACTTCCATCACAATACAAGGCATATTGACACTTTGAAGCATTTTCGACGTTTTTGTAGAGATTTTCAAATGCCAGTTTCGAAAATGAGGCAGATTTCTTGGCAAAATTCTCTTGCAGCGAGTTCTCCCCAAGAGACATGTATTTTACATATATTACCTCACCGCGATATTCTGTGATCCAAACACGCTTCATGTACCTTGGATTCAACAAATATTCACTACAAAGATGTTAGCATGCAGATTACCAAACTTTCATCCACCATACAAGTCATATTTAACCTAGAAATATTTACACTGTGTTCGCAGATATTTCATAACAGCATTTTCTAAAATCAGGCAGTTTTCAAAGTAAGAAAATGTCTGAGCGTGTTCTACACAATAGATATGTAAATTACATAGATTCTCCCGCTGTGAAATTACGTGTTTTGAACACGCTAGATGCAGAAAAGATTCGACAAAATTCACTACAGAGTTGTTTGCATGTGGATTACAGTTCTTTCATCACAATACAAGGCATATTGATGCTTAGAAGCATTTTCTCTGATTTCACACAGCTTTCCAAATGCCAGTTTCGAAATTGAGGCCGATTTCATGGCAAAAACCTCTTGGAGCGTGTCTAACCAATAGACATGTAATTTACATGGATTCGCTCACCATGAAATTACGTGTTCGGAACACGCTACATGCATCTTGGATTCGACAAATATTCACTACAGTGTTGTTAGCAAGTGGATTACAGCACTTTGTTCCACCATACAAGGCTGCCAGACACTTTGAAGAATTTTCTCAGATTTCAAAGTTTAGTTTTAACGCCAGTTTTGAAAATGAGGCAGATTTGGCAGAAAAATGCTCTTGGATCGTGTTGTACCCAAAAGATACGTAATTTACCTACTTTCACTCACCGTGAATTTCCATGTTCTGAACACGTTGCATGCATCATGGATTCAACAAACATGCTTTCATGAGTTGTGAACATGTGTATTATCGAACTTTCATCCACCTTACAATGCATACTTTTACATAGAAAGTTTTATTCTTATTTAGTAGATTTCTCCTAATGTCAGTTTCTAAAATCATGCAGTTTTCACCGAAAAATCCTCTTGGAGCGTGTTCTAACCAATAGAACTGCAATTTACATAGAACCTTTCATCGTGAAATTCCGTGTTCTGTAAAAGCTACATGCATCACGGATTCGACAAATATTCACTACAGAGTTGTTAGCATAAATATTAACGAACTTTCATCCACCATAAAAGCCATATTGACACTTTGAAGCATTTTCTCATATTTCGAAAGTTTTTCCTAATGCCAGTTTTGAAAATGAGGCAGATTTGCAGAAAAAATCTCATGGATTGAGTACTTCCCAACAGAAATGTAATATATATTGTTTCACTGACAATGACATTCCAATTTACGAACATGCTTCATTCATGTAGGTTTCAACAAACTTTCTCGAATGAGTTGTGAACATGTAGATTACAGAACTTTCATCCACCATACATGGCATATTTACATATAGAAACATTAATTCTGAATTTGCAGGTTTTTTCTAATGCCAGTTTCGAAAATCAGGCCGTTTTCTCATGAGAAAAATTTTGGAGCGAGTTCTACCCAATAGAAGTGTAATTTCCATAGATTCCATACACGGGAATTTCCATGAAACGATTACGCTACATGCATAACACAATTTACAAATATTCACCACAGATTTTTTTGTATGCGGTTTTACGAACTTCCATCACAATAAAAGGCATAGTGACACTTTGAAGCATTTTCTAGGATTTTGCAGAGATTTTCAAATGCCAGTTTCGAAAATGAGGCAGATTTTGCAGAAAAAGCTCTTGAAGCGAGTTTTACCCAAGAGACATATATTTTACACAGATTCGCTCAAAGCAATATTCTGTGTTGCAAACAGTCTTCATGTATCTCGGATTCGACAAATATTCACTACAGAGTTGTTAGCATGTGGATTACAAAACTTTCATCCACCATACAAGTCATTTTTACACCTAGAATCATTTACTCTGAGTTCGATGCATTTTCCCAAAAGCAGTTTCGAAAATCAGGCAGATTTCAAAGGAAAAAAATGTTTGAGCGTGTTCTACACAATACATATGTAAATTACATGGATTCTCCCGCTGTGAAATAACATGTCTCGAACACGCTTCATGCAGAAAGGATTTGACACAAATACACTATAGAGTTGTTTGCATGTGGATTACAGTACTTTCATCACAATACAAGGCATATTGATGCTTAGAAGCATTTTCTCTGATTTCACACAGCTTTCGAAACGCCAGTTTCGAAAATGAGGCCAATTTCACGGCAAAATACTCTTGGAGCGTGTCTTACCAATAGACATGTAATTTACATGGATTCGCTCACCGTGAAATTCCGTGTCCCTAACACGCTACATGCATCTTGGTTTCGACAAATATTCACTACAGAGTTGTTAGCAAGTGGATTACAGCACTTTCATCCACCATACAAGGCTTACTGACACTTTGAAACATTTTCTCAAATTTCACAGGTTAGTTTTAACGCCAGTATTGAAAATGAGGCATTTTTGGCAGAAAAATGCTCTTGGAGCGAGTTGTACCCAAAAGATATGTAATTTACCTACTTTCACTCACCGTGAATTTCCGTGTTCTGAACACGTTCCATGCATCATGGATTCAACAAACATTCTTTAATGAGTTGTGAACATGTGTATTACCGAACTTTCATCCACCTTACAATGCATATTTATACATAGAAATTTTTATTCTGATTTAGTAGATTTCTCCTAATGTCAGTTTCTAAAGTCATGCAGTTTTCGCCAAAAAATTTTCTTGGAGCGTGTTCTAACCAATAGACATGCAATTTACATACAACCCTTCATCGTGGAATTCCGTGTTCTGAAAAAGATACAAGCATCACGGATTCGACAAATATTCACTACAGAGTTGTTAGCATAAGGATTACCGAACTTTCATCCACCATAAAAGACATTTTGGCACTTTGAAGCATTTTCACGTATTTCAAAAGTTTTTCCTAATTCCAGTTTTGAAAATGAGGCAGATTCGCAGAAAAATTCTCGTGGTGCGAGTACTTCCCAACAGAAATGGAATATACATAGTTTCACCTCAGTGACATTCCAATTTCTGAACATGCTACATGCATCAAGGTTTCAACAAACTTTCTCGAATAAGTTGTGAACATGTAGATTACAGCATTTTCATCCACCATACATGGCATAATTACACCTAGAAATATTAACTCTGAATTTGCAGCTACTTCCTAATGCCAGTTTCGAAAATGAGGCCGTTTTCTTAGGAAAAAATTTTTAGAGCTAGTTCTACTCTATTGACGTGTAATTTACATAGATCCCATCGTCGGCAATTTCCATGATACGATCACGCTACATGCATAACGCTTTCTACAAATATTCACCACAGATTTGTTTGCATGTGGTTTTACCAACTTCCATCACAATACAAGGCATATTGACACTTTGAAGCATTTTCTACGTTTTTGCAGAGATTTTCAAATGCCAGTTTCGAAAATGAGGCAGATTTCTTGGCAAAATTCTCTTGCAGCGAGTTCTACCCAAGAGACATTTATTTTTCATAGATTAGCTCACCGCGATATTCTGTGTTCAAAAAACGCTTCATATATATTGGATTCAACAAATATTCACTACAAAGATGTTAGCATGCAGATTACCAAACTTTCATCCACCATACAAGTCATATTTAACCTAGAAACATTTACACTGAGTTCGCAGATATTTCATAAGAGCATTTTCTAAAATCAGGCAGTTTTCAAAGTAAGAAAATGTCTGAGCGTGTTCTACCCAATAGATATTTAAATTACATAGATTCTCCTGCTGTGAAATTATGTGATTTGAACACGCTACATGCAGAAAGCTTTCGACAAAAATACACTACAGAGTTGTTTGCATGTGGATTACAGTTCTTTCATCACAATACAGGGCAGATTGATGCTTAGAAGCTTTTTCTCTGATTTCACACAGCTTTCCAAATGCCAGTTTCGAAAATGAGGCCAATTTCACGGCAAAAACCTCTTGGAGCGGGTCTAACCAATCGACATGTAATTTACATGGATTCGATCACCGTGAAATTCCGTATTCCGAACACGCTACATGCATCACGGTTGTGACAAATATTCACTTTACAATTTTAGCAAGTAGATTACAGCACATTCATCCACCATACAAGGCTTACTGACACTTTGAAGAATTTTCTCAGATTTCACAGTTTAGATTTAACGCCAGTATTGAAAATGAGGCAGATTAGGCAGAAAAATGCTCTTGGAGCTAGTTGTACCCAAAAGATATGTAATTTACCTAGTTTCACTCACCGTGACATTCCATGCTCTGAACAGGTTCCATGCATCAAGGAATCAACAAACATCCTTTAATGAGTTGTGAACATGAGTATTATCGATCTTTCATCCACGTTACAATGCATATTTATACATAGAAAGTTTTATTCTGATTTAGCAGATTTCTCCTAATGTCAGTTTCTAAAATCATGCAGTTTTTGTAGAAAAATCCTCGTGGATCAAGTACTTCCCAATAGAAATGTAATTTACTTAGTTTCCCTCACAGTGACATTCCAATTTACGAACACGCTACATGCATCAAGGTTTCAACACACTTTCTCGAATGAGTTGTGAACATGTAGATTACAGAACTTTCATCCACCATACATTGAACATTTACACCTAGAAAAATTAACTCTGAATTTGCAGCTTTTTCCAAAAGCCAGTTTCAAAAATCATGCCATTTTCTCTGGGAAAAATTTTTGGAATGTATTCTAACCAATAGGCATGTAATTTACATAGACTCCATTGCCGGGAATTTCCGTGATACGATCACTCTACATGCATAATGCTTTCTACAAATATTCACCGCAGATTTGTTTGCATGTGATTTTACGAACTTCCATCACAATACAAGGCATATTGACACTTAGAAGCATTTTCTGAGATTTTTCGAATATTATCAAACGCCAGTTTTGAAAATGAGGCAGATTTCCCAGAAAAATCTCTTGCAGTGAGTTCTACCGTAGAGACATGTATTTTACATAGATTCGCTCACTGTGATATTCTGTGTTTCAAACACGATTCACGTATCTCGGATTCGACAAATATTCACTACAGAGTTGTTAGCATGCGGATTACCAAACTTTCATCCACCATAAAAGGCATGTTTACACCGAGAATCTATTAATCTGAGTTTGCATGGTTTTCCTATCCCCAGTTTCGAAAATAAGGCCGATTTCTCAGGAAAATTCTCTTGGAGTGAATTCTAACCAAGAGAAATGTAATTTACATAAATTCCCTGGCGGTGTAATTCCGTGTTCCGAACATGCTACATGCATAAAGGATTCGACAAATATTCACTACAAATTTGTTAGCATGTGGATTACCGATCTTTCATCACAATACATTGAATATTGATACTTAGAAGTATTTTCTCAGATTTTGCAGCTTTTTGCAAATGCCAGTTTCAAAATTGACGAAGTTTTCCCAAAAAACACACTCCGAGCTAGTTCTACCCAATAGAGAAGTAATTTACATTGTTTCAATCACCGTGAAATTCCACATTCTGAACACGGTACATGCATCACGGATTAGAAAAAGTTTCTTTAATATGTTGTGAAAATGTGGATTACCGAACTTTCTTGTAACATAAAGGCACATTTACACCTACAAATATTGACTCCCTTTTTGCAGCTTTTTGCAAAATTCAGATTCGATATTCATGCAATTTTCGCAGAAACATTCTCTTCTAGCTCGTTCTACTCAATCGAATTGTAATTTACATCGTTTCATTACCGTAAAATTCCGTTTTCCAAAAGCGCTACATGAATCACGGTTTAAAAAAATAATTACTACAATGTTATTAGCATGTGGATTACCGGATTTTCATTCACCATTCAAGGCATATTGACACTTAGAAGCATTTTCTCAGATTTCACAGTTTTCTCCTAATGGCAGTTTTGAAAATGAGGCACATTTCGCAGAAATATTCTCTTCAAGCGAGTTCTACACAATAGACATGTAACTTACATTGTTTCCTTCACTATGACATTCCGTATTCCAAACACGTTACATGCATCACGAATTCGACAAACAGTCATTAATGAGTGTGAGCACGTGGATTACCGAACTTTCATCCACCATACAAGGCATATTTACACCTAGAAGTAGTTATTCTGATTTCGCAGGTTTTTCCTAACATCCAGTTTGGAAAATCATGAAATTTTCGCAGAAACATTCAATTCAAGCGACTTCTATTCAGTAGAATTGTTATTTCAGAGTTTCACTCACCGAGACATTCCGTGTTCCGAAAACGTTACATTCATCACGGCTTCGACAAACATTATTTTATGACCGTGAGCATGTGGATTACCGATGTTTCAGCCACAATAGAAGGCATATTTACACCTAGAAACATTTACTTAGATTTCGCAGGTTTTCCTAAGGTCAGTTAATTAAATCAGGCAGTTTTTGCAGAAAAACACTCCTGGTGCTTGTTCTATCCAATAGACATCTCATTTTCATAGATACCGTCACCATAAGATTCCGTGTTCTGAATACGGTACATGCACCATGGATTCAACCAATATTCACGGCTGAGTCCATAGCATGTGAATTACACATCTTTAATAACCCATTGAAGACATATTGTCACCTTAAAGCATTTACTCAGATTTTGCAGCGTTTTCATAACAGCAGTTTCCAAACTGAGGCAGATTTTTCAGTAAAATGCTCCTGGAGCTTGTTCTAACAAATATATATTTAATTTACTTAGTTTCCCTCACCGTAATATTCCGTGATCCGAACACGCTACATACATCACGGATTTGACAAACATTTTTAATAAGTTGTGAACATGTGTATTACAGAACCTTCATCCACCATACAAGGCATATGTACACCTAGAAACTTTAACTCTGAGATCGCAGCTATTTCCTAATAGCATTTTCGAAAATCAGGCAGTTTACAAAGGAAAAAACTTTTGGAGCATGTTCTACCCAATAGATATGTAAATTACATGGATTCGCTCACCGTGATATTCTGCATTCCGAACACTCTACATGTATCACGGATACGACAAATAATCACTACAGATTTGTTAGCAAGTAGATTGAAGCACGTTCATCCACCATAGAAGGCTTACTGACACTTTAAAGATTTTTCTCAGATTTCAGAGTTTAGTTTTAAAGCCAGTTTTGAAAATGAGGCTGATTTGGCAGAAAAATGCTCTTGGAGCGAGTTGTACCCAAAAGATATGTAATTTACCTAGTTCACTGACCGTGACATTCCATCTTCTGAACACGTTCCATGCGTCACAGATTCAACAATCTTTAAAGAGTTGTGAACATGTGTATTACCGAACTTTCATCCACCTTACAATGCATATTTATACATAGAATGTTTTATTCTGATTTAGTAGATTTCTCCTAATGTCAGTTTCTAAAATCATGCAGTTTTCACAGAAAAATCCTCTTGGAGGGTGTTCTAACCAATAGACATGCAATTTACATAGAACCGGTCATCGTGGAATTCCGTGTTCCGAAAAAGATACAAGCATCACTGATTCGACAAATATTCACTACAGAGTTGTTAGCATAAGTATTACCAAACTTTCATCCACCATAAAAGACATTTTGGCGCTTTGAAGCATTTTCATGCATTTCGAAAATTTTTCCTAATGCCAGTTTTGAAAATGAGGCAGATTCGCAGAAAAATTCTCGTGGAGCGAGTACTTCCCAATAGAAATGTAATTTACATAGCTTCCCTCACAGGGACATTCCAATTTCTGAACATGCTACATGCATCAAGGTTTCAACAAACTTTATCAAATGAGTTGTGGACATGTAGATTACAGCATTTTCATCCACCATTCATGGCATATTTACACCTAGAAACATTTACTCTGAATTTGCAGCTACTTCCTAATGCCAGTTTTGAAAATCAGGCCGTTTCCTCAGGAAAAAATTTTTGGAGCTAGTTCTACCCTATTGATGTGTAATTTACATAGATCCCATCGTCGGGAATTTCTGTGATACGATCACGCTACATGCATAACACTTTCTACAAATATTCACCACAGATTTGTTTGCATGTGGTTTTACCAACTTCCATCACAATACAAGGCATATTGACACTTTGAAGCATTTTCGACGTTTTTGTAGAGATTTTCAAATGCCAGTTTCGAAAATGAGGCAGATTTCTTGGCAAAATTCTCTTGCAGCGAGTTCTCCCCAAGAGACATGTATTTTACATATATTACCTCACCGCGATATTCTGTGATCCAAACACGCTTCATGTACCTTGGATTCAACAAATATTCACTACAAAGATGTTAGCATGCAGATTACCAAACTTTCATCCACCATACAAGTCATATTTAACCTAGAAATATTTACACTGTGTTCGCAGATATTTCATAACAGCATTTTCTAAAATCAGGCAGTTTTCAAAGTAAGAAAATGTCTGAGCGTGTTCTACACAATAGATATGTAAATTACATAGATTCTCCCGCTGTGAAATTACGTGTTTTGAACACGCTAGATGCAGAAAAGATTCGACAAAATTCACTACAGAGTTGTTTGCATGTGGATTACAGTTCTTTCATCACAATACAAGGCATATTGATGCTTAGAAGCATTTTCTCTGATTTCACACAGCTTTCCAAATGCCAGTTTCGAAATTGAGGCCGATTTCATGGCAAAAACCTCTTGGAGCGTGTCTAACCAATAGACATGTAATTTACATGGATTCGCTCACCATGAAATTACGTGTTCGGAACACGCTACATGCATCTTGGATTCGACAAATATTCACTACAGTGTTGTTAGCAAGTGGATTACAGCACTTTGTTCCACCATACAAGGCTGCCAGACACTTTGAAGAATTTTCTCAGATTTCAAAGTTTAGTTTTAACGCCAGTTTTGAAAATGAGGCAGATTTGGCAGAAAAATGCTCTTGGATCGTGTTGTACCCAAAAGATACGTAATTTACCTACTTTCACTCACCGTGAATTTCCGTGTTCTGAACACGTTGCATGCATCATGGATTCAACAAACATGCTTTCATGAGTTGTGAACATGTGTATTACCGAACTTTCATCCACCTTACAATGCATACTTTTACATAGAAAGTTTTATTCTGATTTAGTAGATTTCTCCTAATGTCAGTTTCTAAAATCATGCAGTTTTCACCGAAAAATCCTCTTGGAGCGTGTTCTAACCAATAGAACTGCAATTTACATAGAACCTTTCATCGTGAAATTCCGTGTTCTGTAAAAGCTACATGCATCACGGATTCGACAAATATTCACTACAGAGTTGTTAGCATAAATATTAACGAACTTTCATCCACCATAAAAGCCATATTGACACTTTGAAGCATTTTCTCATATTTCGAAAGTTTTTCCTAATGCCAGTTTTGAAAATGAGGCAGATTTGCAGAAAAAATCTCATGGATTGAGTACTTCCCAACAGAAATGTAATATATATTGTTTCACTGACAATGACATTCCAATTTACGAACATGCTTCATTCATGTAGGTTTCAACAAACTTTCTCGAATGAGTTGTGAACATGTAGATTACAGAACTTTCATCCACCATACATGGCATATTTACATATAGAAACATTAATTCTGAATTTGCAGGTTTTTTCTAATGCCAGTTTCGAAAATCAGGCCGTTTTCTCATGAGAAAAATTTTGGAGCGAGTTCTACCCAATAGAAGTGTAATTTCCATAGATTCCATACACGGGAATTTCCATGAAACGATTACGCTACATGCATAACACAATTTACAAATATTCACCACAGATTTTTTTGTATGCGGTTTTACGAACTTCCATCACAATAAAAGGCATAGTGACACTTTGAAGCATTTTCTAGGATTTTGCAGAGATTTTCAAATGCCAGTTTCGAAAATGAGGCAGATTTTGCAGAAAAAGCTCTTGAAGCGAGTTTTACCCAAGAGACATATATTTTACACAGATTCGCTCAAAGCAATATTCTGTGTTGCAAACAGTCTTCATGTATCTCGGATTCGACAAATATTCACTACAGAGTTGTTAGCATGTGGATTACAAAACTTTCATCCACCATACAAGTCATTTTTACACCTAGAATCATTTACTCTGAGTTCGATGCATTTTCCCAAAAGCAGTTTCAAAAATCAGGCAGATTTCAAAGGAAAAAAATGTTTGAGCGTGTTCTACACAATACATATGTAAATTACATGGATTCTCCCGCTGTGAAATAACATGTCTCGAATACGCTTCATGCAGAAAGGATTTGACACAAATACACTATAGAGTTGTTTGCATGTGGATTACAGTACTTTCATCACAATACAAGGCATATTGATGCTTAGAAGCATTTTCTCTGATTTCACACAGCTTTCGAAACGCCAGTTTCGAAAATGAGGCCAATTTCACGGCAAAATACTCTTGGAGCGTGTCTTACCAATAGACATGTAATTTACATGGATTCGCTCACCGTGAAATTCCGTGTCCCTAACACGCTACATGCATCTTGGTTTCGACAAATATTCACTACAGAGTTGTTAGCAAGTGGATTACAGCACTTTCATCCACCATACAAGGCTTACTGACACTTTGAAACATTTTCTCAAATTTCACAGGTTAGTTTTAACGCCAGTATTGAAAATGAGGCATTTTTGGCAGAAAAATGCTCTTGGAGCGAGTTGTACCCAAAAGATATGTAATTTACCTACTTTCACTCACCGTGAATTTCCGTGTTCTGAACACGTTCCATGCATCATGGATTCAACAAACATTCTTTAATGAGTTGTGAACATGTGTATTACCGAACTTTCATCCACCTTACAATGCATATTTATACATAGAAATTTTTATTCTGATTTAGTAGATTTCTCCTAATGTCAGTTTCTAAAGTCATGCAGTTTTCGCCAAAAAATTTTCTTGGAGCGTGTTCTAACCAATAGACATGCAATTTACATACAACCCTTCATCGTGGAATTCCGTGTTCTGAAAAAGATACAAGCATCACGGATTCGACAAATATTCACTACAGAGTTGTTAGCATAAGGATTACCGAACTTTCATCCACCATAAAAGACATTTTGGCACTTTGAAGCATTTTCACGTATTTCAAAAGTTTTTCCTAATTCCAGTTTTGAAAATGAGGCAGATTCGCAGAAAAATTCTCGTGGTGCGAGTACTTCCCAACAGAAATGGAATATACATAGTTTCACCTCAGTGACATTCCAATTTCTGAACATGCTACATGCATCAAGGTTTCAACAAACTTTCTCGAATAAGTTGTGAACATGTAGATTACAGCATTTTCATCCACCATACATGGCATAATTACACCTAGAAATATTAACTCTGAATTTGCAGCTACTTCCTAATGCCAGTTTCGAAAATGAGGCCGTTTTCTTAGGAAAAAATTTTTAGAGCTAGTTCTACTCTATTGACGTGTAATTTACATAGATCCCATCGTCGGCAATTTCCATGATACGATCACGCTACATGCATAACGCTTTCTACAAATATTCACCACAGATTTGTTTGCATGTGGTTTTACCAACTTCCATCACAATACAAGGCATATTGACACTTTGAAGCATTTTCTACGTTTTTGCAGAGATTTTCAAATGCCAGTTTCGAAAATGAGGCAGATTTCTTGGCAAAATTCTCTTGCAGCGAGTTCTACCCAAGAGACATTTATTTTTCATAGATTAGCTCACCGCGATATTCTGTGTTCAAAAAACGCTTCATATATATTGGATTCAACAAATATTCACTACAAAGATGTTAGCATGCAGATTACCAAACTTTCATCCACCATACAAGTCATATTTAACCTAGAAACATTTACACTGAGTTCGCAGATATTTCATAAGAGCATTTTCTAAAATCAGGCAGTTTTCAAAGTAAGAAAATGTCTGAGCGTGTTCTACCCAATAGATATTTAAATTACATAGATTCTCCTGCTGTGAAATTATGTGATTTGAACACGCTACATGCAGAAAGCTTTCGACAAAAATACACTACAGAGTTGTTTGCATGTGGATTACAGTTCTTTCATCACAATACAGGGCAGATTGATGCTTAGAAGCTTTTTCTCTGATTTCACACAGCTTTCCAAATGCCAGTTTCGAAAATGAGGCCAATTTCACGGCAAAAACCTCTTGGAGCGGGTCTAACCAATCGACATGTAATTTACATGGATTCGATCACCGTGAAATTCCATATTCCGAACACGCTACATGCATCACGGTTGTGACAAATATTCACTTTACAATTTTAGCAAGTAGATTACAGCACATTCATCCACCATACAAGGCTTACTGACACTTTGAAGAATTTTCTCAGATTTCACAGTTTAGATTTAACGCCAGTATTGAAAATGAGGCAGATTAGGCAGAAAAATGCTCTTGGAGCTAGTTGTACCCAAAAGATATGTAATTTACCTAGTTTCACTCACCGTGACATTCCATGCTCTGAACAGGTTCCATGCATCAAGGAATCAACAAACATCCTTTAATGAGTTGTGAACATGTGTATTATCGATCTTTCATCCACGTTACAATGCATATTTATACATAGAAAGTTTTATTCTGATTTAGCAGATTTCTCCTAATGTCAGTTTCTAAAATCATGCAGTTTTTGTAGAAAAATCCTCGTGGATCAAGTACTTCCCAATAGAAGTGTAATTTACTTAGTTTCCCTCACAGTGACATTCCAATTTACGAACACGCTACATGCATCAAGGTTTCAACACACTTTCTCGAATGAGTTGTGAACATGTAGATTACAGAACTTTCATCCACCATACATTGAACATTTACACCTAGAAAAATTAACTCTGAATTTGCAGCTTTTTCCAAAAGCCAGTTTCAAAAATCATGCCATTTTCTCTGGGAAAAATTTTTGGAATGTATTCTAACCAATAGGCATGTAATTTACATAGACTCCATTGCCGGGAATTTCCGTGATACGATCACTCTACATGCATAATGCTTTCTACAAATATTCACCGCAGATTTGTTTGCATGTGATTTTACGAACTTCCATCACAATACAAGGCATATTGACACTTAGAAGCATTTTCTGAGATTTTTCGAATATTATCAAACGCCAGTTTTGAAAATGAGGCAGATTTCCCAGAAAAATCTCTTGCAGTGAGTTCTACCGTAGAGACATGTATTTTACATAGATTCGCTCACTGTGATATTCTGTGTTTCAAACACGATTCACGTATCTCGGATTCGACAAATATTCACTACAGAGTTGTTAGCATGCGGATTACCAAACTTTCATCCACCATAAAAGGCATGTTTACACCGAGAATCTATTAATCTGAGTTTGCATGGTTTTCCTATCCCCAGTTTCGAAAATAAGGCCGATTTCTCAGGAAAATTCTCTTGGAGTGAATTCTAACCAAGAGAAATGTAATTTACATAAATTCCCTGGCGGTGTAATTCCGTGTTCCGAACATGCTACATGCATAAAGGATTCGACAAATATTCACTACAAATTTGTTAGCATGTGGATTACCGATCTTTCATCACAATACATTGAATATTGATACATAGAAGGATTTTCTCAGATTTTGCAGCTTTTTGCAAATGCCAGTTTCAAAATTGACGAAGTTTTCCCAAAAAACACACTCCGAGCTAGTTCTACCCAATAGAGAAGTAATTTACATTGTTTCAATCACCGTGAAATTCCACATTCTGAACACGGTACATGCATCACGGATTAGAAAAAGTTTCTTTAATATGTTGTGAAAATGTGGATTACCGAACTTTCTTGTAACATAAAGGCACATTTACACCTACAAATATTGACTCACTTTTTGCAGCTTTTTGCAAAATTCAGATTCGATATTCATGCAATTTTCGCAGAAACATTCTCTTCTAGCTCGTTCTACTCAATCGAATTGTAATTTACATCGTTTCTTTACCGTAAAATTCCGTTTTCCAAAAGCGCTACATGAATCACGGTTTAAAAAAATAATTACTACAATGTTATTAGCATGTGGATTACCGGATTTTCATTCACCATTCAAGGCATATTGACACTTAGAAGCATTTTCTCAGATTTCACAGTTTTCTCCTAATGGCAGTTTTGAAAATGAGGCACATTTCGCAGAAATATTCTCTTCAAGCGAGTTCTACACAATAGACATGTAACTTACATTGTTTCCTTCACTATGACATTCCGTATTCCAAACACGTTACATGCATCACGAATTCGACAAACAGTCATTAATGAGTGTGAGCACGTGGATTACCGAACTTTCATCCACCATACAAGGCATATTTACACCTAGAAGTAGTTATTCTGATTTCGCAGGTTTTTCCTAACATCCAGTTTGGAAAATCATGAAATTTTCGCAGAAACATTCAATTCAAGCGACTTCTATTCAGTAGAATTGTTATTTCAGAGTTTCACTCACCGAGACATTCCGTGTTCCGAAAACGTTACATTCATCACGGCTTCGACAAACATTATTTTATGACCGTGAGCATGTGGATTACCAATTTTTCAGCCACAATACAAGGCATATTTACACCTAGAAACATTTACTTAGATTTCGCAGGTTTTCCTAAGGTCAGTTAATTAAATCAGGCAGTTTTTGCAGAAAAACACTCTTGGTGCTTGTTCTATCCAATAGACATCTCATTTTCATAGATACCGTCACCATAAGATTCCGTGTTCTGAATACGGTACATGCACCATGGATTCAACCAATATTCACGGCTGAGTCCATAGCATGTGAATTACACATCTTTAATAACCCATTGAAGACATATTGTCACCTTAAAGCATTTACTCAGATTTTGCAGCGTTTTCATAACAGCAGTTTCCAAACTGAGGCAGATTTTTCAGTAAAATGCTCCTGGAGCGTGTTCTAACAAATATATATTTAATTTACTTAGTTTCCCTCACCGTAATATTCCGTGATCCGAACACGCTACATACATCACGGATTTGACAAACATTTTTAATAAGTTGTGAACATGTGTATTACAGAACCTTCATCCACCATACAAGGCATATGTACACCTAGAAACTTTAACTCTGAGATCGCAGCTATTTCCTAATAGCATTTTCGAAAATCAGGCAGTTTACAAAGGAAAAAACTTTTGGAGCATGTTCTACCCAATAGATATGTAAATTACATGGATTCGCTCACCGTGATATTCTGCATTCCGAACACTCTACATGTATCACGGATACGACAAATAATCACTACAGATTTGTTAGCAAGTAGATTGAAGCACGTTCATCCACCATAGAAGGCTTACTGACACTTTAAAGATTTTTCTCAGATTTCAGAGTTTAGTTTTAAAGCCAGTTTTGAAAATGAGGCTGATTTGGCAGAAAAATGCTCTTGGAGCGAGTTGTACCCAAAAGATATGTAATTTACCTAGTTCACTGACCGTGACATTCCATCTTCTGAACACGTTCCATGCGTCACAGATTCAACAATCTTTAAAGAGTTGTGAACATGTGTATTACCGAACTTTCATCCACCTTACAATGCATATTTATACATAGAATGTTTTATTCTGATTTAGTAGATTTCTCCTAATGTCAGTTTCTAAAATCATGCAGTTTTCACAGAAAAATCCTCTTGGAGGGTGTTCTAACCAATAGACATGCAATTTACATAGAACCGGTCATCGTGGAATTCCGTGTTCCGAAAAAGATACAAGCATCACTGATTCGACAAATATTCACTACAGAGTTGTTAGCATAAGTATTACCAAACTTTCATCCACCATAAAAGACATTTTGGCGCTTTGAAGCATTTTCATGCATTTCGAAAATTTTTCCTAATGCCAGTTTTGAAAATGAGGCAGATTCGCAGAAAAATTCTCGTGGAGCGAGTACTTCCCAATAGAAATGTAATTTACATAGCTTCCCTCACAGGGACATTCCAATTTCTGAACATGCTACATGCATCAAGGTTTCAACAAACTTTATCAAATGAGTTGTGGACATGTAGATTACAGCATTTTCATCCACCATTCATGGCATATTTACACCTAGAAACATTTACTCTGAATTTGCAGCTACTTCCTAATGCCAGTTTTGAAAATCAGGCCGTTTCCTCAGGAAAAAATTTTTGGAGCTAGTTCTACCCTATTGATGTGTAATTTACATAGATCCCATCGTCGGGAATTTCTGTGATACGATCACGCTACATGCATAACACTTTCTACAAATATTCACCACAGATTTGTTTGCATGTGGTTTTACCAACTTCCATCACAATACAAGGCATATTGACACTTTGAAGCATTTTCGACGTTTTTGTAGAGATTTTCAAATGCCAGTTTCGAAAATGAGGCAGATTTCTTGGCAAAATTCTCTTGCAGCGAGTTCTCCCCAAGAGACATGTATTTTACATATATTACCTCACCGCGATATTCTGTGATCCAAACACGCTTCATGTACCTTGGATTCAACAAATATTCACTACAAAGATGTTAGCATGCAGATTACCAAACTTTCATCCACCATACAAGTCATATTTAACCTAGAAATATTTACACTGTGTTCGCAGATATTTCATAACAGCATTTTCTAAAATCAGGCAGTTTTCAAAGTAAGAAAATGTCTGAGCGTGTTCTACACAATAGATATGTAAATTACATAGATTCTCCCGCTGTGAAATTACGTGTTTTGAACACGCTAGATGCAGAAAAGATTCGACAAAATTCACTACAGAGTTGTTTGCATGTGGATTACAGTTCTTTCATCACAATACAAGGCATATTGATGCTTAGAAGCATTTTCTCTGATTTCACACAGCTTTCCAAATGCCAGTTTCGAAATTGAGGCCGATTTCATGGCAAAAACCTCTTGGAGCGTGTCTAACCAATAGACATGTAATTTACATGGATTCGCTCACCATGAAATTACGTGTTCGGAACACGCTACATGCATCTTGGATTCGACAAATATTCACTACAGTGTTGTTAGCAAGTGGATTACAGCACTTTGTTCCACCATACAAGGCTGCCAGACACTTTGAAGAATTTTCTCAGATTTCAAAGTTTAGTTTTAACGCCAGTTTTGAAAATGAGGCAGATTTGGCAGAAAAATGCTCTTGGATCGTGTTGTACCCAAAAGATACGTAATTTACCTACTTTCACTCACCGTGAATTTCCGTGTTCTGAACACGTTGCATGCATCATGGATTCAACAAACATGCTTTCATGAGTTGTGAACATGTGTATTACCGAACTTTCATCCACCTTACAATGCATACTTTTACATAGAAAGTTTTATTCTGATTTAGTAGATTTCTCCTAATGTCAGTTTCTAAAATCATGCAGTTTTCACCGAAAAATCCTCTTGGAGCGTGTTCTAACCAATAGAACTGCAATTTACATAGAACCTTTCATCGTGAAATTCCGTGTTCTGTAAAAGCTACATGCATCACGGATTCGACAAATATTCACTACAGAGTTGTTAGCATAAATATTAACGAACTTTCATCCACCATAAAAGCCATATTGACACTTTGAAGCATTTTCTCATATTTCGAAAGTTTTTCCTAATGCCAGTTTTGAAAATGAGGCAGATTTGCAGAAAAAATCTCATGGATTGAGTACTTCCCAACAGAAATGTAATATATATTGTTTCACTGACAATGACATTCCAATTTACGAACATGCTTCATTCATGTAGGTTTCAACAAACTTTCTCGAATGAGTTGTGAACATGTAGATTACAGAACTTTCATCCACCATACATGGCATATTTACATATAGAAACATTAATTCTGAATTTGCAGGTTTTTTCTAATGCCAGTTTCGAAAATCAGGCCGTTTTCTCATGAGAAAAATTTTGGAGCGAGTTCTACCCAATAGAAGTGTAATTTCCATAGATTCCATACACGGGAATTTCCATGAAACGATTACGCTACATGCATAACACAATTTACAAATATTCACCACAGATTTTTTTGTATGCGGTTTTACGAACTTCCATCACAATAAAAGGCATAGTGACACTTTGAAGCATTTTCTAGGATTTTGCAGAGATTTTCAAATGCCAGTTTCGAAAATGAGGCAGATTTTGCAGAAAAAGCTCTTGAAGCGAGTTTTACCCAAGAGACATATATTTTACACAGATTCGCTCAAAGCAATATTCTGTGTTGCAAACAGTCTTCATGTATCTCGGATTCGACAAATATTCACTACAGAGTTGTTAGCATGTGGATTACAAAACTTTCATCCACCATACAAGTCATTTTTACACCTAGAATCATTTACTCTGAGTTCGATGCATTTTCCCAAAAGCAGTTTCAAAAATCAGGCAGATTTCAAAGGAAAAAAATGTTTGAGCGTGTTCTACACAATACATATGTAAATTACATGGATTCTCCCGCTGTGAAATAACATGTCTCGAATACGCTTCATGCAGAAAGGATTTGACACAAATACACTATAGAGTTGTTTGCATGTGGATTACAGTACTTTCATCACAATACAAGGCATATTGATGCTTAGAAGCATTTTCTCTGATTTCACACAGCTTTCGAAACGCCAGTTTCGAAAATGAGGCCAATTTCACGGCAAAATACTCTTGGAGCGTGTCTTACCAATAGACATGTAATTTACATGGATTCGCTCACCGTGAAATTCCGTGTCCCTAACACGCTACATGCATCTTGGTTTCGACAAATATTCACTACAGAGTTGTTAGCAAGTGGATTACAGCACTTTCATCCACCATACAAGGCTTACTGACACTTTGAAACATTTTCTCAAATTTCACAGGTTAGTTTTAACGCCAGTATTGAAAATGAGGCATTTTTGGCAGAAAAATGCTCTTGGAGCGAGTTGTACCCAAAAGATATGTAATTTACCTACTTTCACTCACCGTGAATTTCCGTGTTCTGAACACGTTCCATGCATCATGGATTCAACAAACATTCTTTAATGAGTTGTGAACATGTGTATTACCGAACTTTCATCCACCTTACAATGCATATTTATACATAGAAATTTTTATTCTGATTTAGTAGATTTCTCCTAATGTCAGTTTCTAAAGTCATGCAGTTTTCGCCAAAAAATTTTCTTGGAGCGTGTTCTAACCAATAGACATGCAATTTACATACAACCCTTCATCGTGGAATTCCGTGTTCTGAAAAAGATACAAGCATCACGGATTCGACAAATATTCACTACAGAGTTGTTAGCATAAGGATTACCGAACTTTCATCCACCATAAAAGACATTTTGGCACTTTGAAGCATTTTCACGTATTTCAAAAGTTTTTCCTAATTCCAGTTTTGAAAATGAGGCAGATTCGCAGAAAAATTCTCGTGGTGCGAGTACTTCCCAACAGAAATGGAATATACATAGTTTCACCTCAGTGACATTCCAATTTCTGAACATGCTACATGCATCAAGGTTTCAACAAACTTTCTCGAATAAGTTGTGAACATGTAGATTACAGCATTTTCATCCACCATACATGGCATAATTACACCTAGAAATATTAACTCTGAATTTGCAGCTACTTCCTAATGCCAGTTTCGAAAATGAGGCCGTTTTCTTAGGAAAAAATTTTTAGAGCTAGTTCTACTCTATTGACGTGTAATTTACATAGATCCCATCGTCGGCAATTTCCATGATACGATCACGCTACATGCATAACGCTTTCTACAAATATTCACCACAGATTTGTTTGCATGTGGTTTTACCAACTTCCATCACAATACAAGGCATATTGACACTTTGAAGCATTTTCTACGTTTTTGCAGAGATTTTCAAATGCCAGTTTCGAAAATGAGGCAGATTTCTTGGCAAAATTCTCTTGCAGCGAGTTCTACCCAAGAGACATTTATTTTTCATAGATTAGCTCACCGCGATATTCTGTGTTCAAAAAACGCTTCATATATATTGGATTCAACAAATATTCACTACAAAGATGTTAGCATGCAGATTACCAAACTTTCATCCACCATACAAGTCATATTTAACCTAGAAACATTTACACTGAGTTCGCAGATATTTCATAAGAGCATTTTCTAAAATCAGGCAGTTTTCAAAGTAAGAAAATGTCTGAGCGTGTTCTACCCAATAGATATTTAAATTACATAGATTCTCCTGCTGTGAAATTATGTGATTTGAACACGCTACATGCAGAAAGCTTTCGACAAAAATACACTACAGAGTTGTATGCATGTGGATTACAGTTCTTTCATCACAATACAGGGCAGATTGATGCTTAGAAGCTTTTTCTCTGATTTCACACAGCTTTCCAAATGCCAGTTTCGAAAATGAGGCCAATTTCACGGCAAAAACCTCTTGGAGCGGGTCTAACCAATAGACATGTAATTTACATGGATTCGATCACCGTGAAATTCCGTATTCCGAACACGCTACATGCATCACGGTTGTGACAAATATTCACTTTACAATTTTAGCAAGTAGATTACAGCACATTCATCCACCATACAAGGCTTACTGACACTTTGAAGAATTTTCTCAGATTTCACAGTTTAGATTTAACGCCAGTATTGAAAATGAGGCAGATTAGGCAGAAAAATGCTCTTGGAGCTAGTTGTACCCAAAAGATATGTAATTTACCTAGTTTCACTCACCGTGACATTCCATGCTCTGAACAGGTTCCATGCATCAAGGAATCAACAAACATCCTTTAATGAGTTGTGAACATGAGTATTATCGATCTTTCATCCACGTTACAATGCATATTTATACATAGAAAGTTTTATTCTGATTTAGCAGATTTCTCCTAATGTCAGTTTCTAAAATCATGCAGTTTTTGTAGAAAAATCCTCGTGGATCAAGTACTTCCCAATAGAAATGTAATTTACTTAGTTTCCCTCACAGTGACATTCCAATTTACGAACACGCTACATGCATCAAGGTTTCAACACACTTTCTCGAATGAGTTGTGAACATGTAGATTACAGAACTTTCATCCACCATACATTGAACATTTACACCTAGAAAAATTAACTCTGAATTTGCAGCTTTTTCCAAAAGCCAGTTTCAAAAATCATGCCATTTTCTCTGGGAAAAATTTTTGGAATGTATTCTAACCAATAGGCATGTAATTTACATAGACTCCATTGCCGGGAATTTCCGTGATACGATCACTCTACATGCATAATGCTTTCTACAAATATTCACCGCAGATTTGTTTGCATGTGATTTTACGAACTTCCATCACAATACAAGGCATATTGACACTTAGAAGCATTTTCTGAGATTTTTCGAATATTATCAAACGCCAGTTTTGAAAATGAGGCAGATTTCCCAGAAAAATCTCTTGCAGTGAGTTCTACCGTAGAGACATGTATTTTACATAGATTCGCTCACTGTGATATTCTGTGTTTCAAACACGATTCACGTATCTCGGATTCGACAAATATTCACTACAGAGTTGTTAGCATGCGGATTACCAAACTTTCATCCACCATAAAAGGCATGTTTACACCGAGAATCTATTAATCTGAGTTTGCATGGTTTTCCTATCCCCAGTTTCGAAAATAAGGCCGATTTCTCAGGAAAATTCTCTTGGAGTGAATTCTAACCAAGAGAAATGTAATTTACATAAATTCCCTGGCGGTGTAATTCCGTGTTCCGAACATGCTACATGCATAAAGGATTCGACAAATATTCACTACAAATTTGTTAGCATGTGGATTACCGATCTTTCATCACAATACATTGAATATTGATACATAGAAGGATTTTCTCAGATTTTGCAGCTTTTTGCAAATGCCAGTTTCAAAATTGACGAAGTTTTCCCAAAAAACACACTCCGAGCTAGTTCTACCCAATAGAGAAGTAATTTACATTGTTTCAATCACCGTGAAATTCCACATTCTGAACACGGTACATGCATCACGGATTAGAAAAAGTTTCTTTAATATGTTGTGAAAATGTGGATTACCGAACTTTCTTGTAACATAAAGGCACATTTACACCTACAAATATTGACTCCCTTTTTGCAGCTTTTTGCAAAATTCAGATTCGATATTCATGCAATTTTCGCAGAAACATTCTCTTCTAGCTCGTTCTACTCAATCGAATTGTAATTTACATCGTTTCATTACCGTAAAATTCCGTTTTCCAAAAGCGCTACATGAATCACGGTTTAAAAAAATAATTACTACAATGTTATTAGCATGTGGATTACCGGATTTTCATTCACCATTCAAGGCATATTGACACTTAGAAGCATTTTCTCAGATTTCACAGTTTTCTCCTAATGGCAGTTTTGAAAATGAGGCACATTTCGCAGAAATATTCTCTTCAAGCGAGTTCTACACAATAGACATGTAACTTACATTGTTTCCTTCACTATGACATTCCGTATTCCAAACACGTTACATGCATCACGAATTCGACAAACAGTCATTAATGAGTGTGAGCACGTGGATTACCGAACTTTCATCCACCATACAAGGCATATTTACACCTAGAAGTAGTTATTCTGATTTCGCAGGTTTTTCCTAACATCCAGTTTGGAAAATCATGAAATTTTCGCAGAAACATTCAATTCAAGCGACTTCTATTCAGTAGAATTGTTATTTCAGAGTTTCACTCACCGAGACATTCCGTGTTCCGAAAACGTTACATTCATCACGGCTTCGACAAACATTATTTTATGACCGTGAGCATGTGGATTACCAATTTTTCAGCCACAATACAAGGCATATTTACACCTAGAAACATTTACTTAGATTTCGCAGGTTTTCCTAAGGTCAGTTAATTAAATCAGGCAGTTTTTGCAGAAAAACACTCTTGGTGCTTGTTCTATCCAATAGACATCTCATTTTCATAGATACCGTCACCATAAGATTCCGTGTTCTGAATACGGTACATGCACCATGGATTCAACCAATATTCACGGCTGAGTCCATAGCATGTGAATTACACATCTTTAATAACCCATTGAAGACATATTGTCACCTTAAAGCATTTACTCAGATTTTGCAGCGTTTTCATAACAGCAGTTTCCAAACTGAGGCAGATTTTTCAGTAAAATGCTCCTGGAGCGTGTTCTAACAAATATATATTTAATTTACTTAGTTTCCCTCACCGTAATATTCCGTGATCCGAACACGCTACATACATCACGGATTTGACAAACATTTTTAATAAGTTGTGAACATGTGTATTACAGAACCTTCATCCACCATACAAGGCATATGTACACCTAGAAACTTTAACTCTGAGATCGCAGCTATTTCCTAATAGCATTTTCGAAAATCAGGCAGTTTACAAAGGAAAAAACTTTTGGAGCATGTTCTACCCAATAGATATGTAAATTACATGGATTCGCTCACCGTGATATTCTGCATTCCGAACACTCTACATGTATCACGGATACGACAAATAATCACTACAGATTTGTTAGCAAGTAGATTGAAGCACGTTCATCCACCATAGAAGGCTTACTGACACTTTAAAGATTTTTCTCAGATTTCAGAGTTTAGTTTTAAAGCCAGTTTTGAAAATGAGGCTGATTTGGCAGAAAAATGCTCTTGGAGCGAGTTGTACCCAAAAGATATGTAATTTACCTAGTTCACTGACCGTGACATTCCATCTTCTGAACACGTTCCATGCGTCACAGATTCAACAATCTTTAAAGAGTTGTGAACATGTGTATTACCGAACTTTCATCCACCTTACAATGCATATTTATACATAGAATGTTTTATTCTGATTTAGTAGATTTCTCCTAATGTCAGTTTCTAAAATCATGCAGTTTTCACAGAAAAATCCTCTTGGAGGGTGTTCTAACCAATAGACATGCAATTTACATAGAACCGGTCATCGTGGAATTCCGTGTTCCGAAAAAGATACAAGCATCACTGATTCGACAAATATTCACTACAGAGTTGTTAGCATAAGTATTACCAAACTTTCATCCACCATAAAAGACATTTTGGCGCTTTGAAGCATTTTCATGCATTTCGAAAATTTTTCCTAATGCCAGTTTTGAAAATGAGGCAGATTCGCAGAAAAATTCTCGTGGAGCGAGTACTTCCCAATAGAAATGTAATTTACATAGCTTCCCTCACAGGGACATTCCAATTTCTGAACATGCTACATGCATCAAGGTTTCAACAAACTTTATCAAATGAGTTGTGGACATGTAGATTACAGCATTTTCATCCACCATTCATGGCATATTTACACCTAGAAACATTTACTCTGAATTTGCAGCTACTTCCTAATGCCAGTTTTGAAAATCAGGCCGTTTCCTCAGGAAAAAATTTTTGGAGCTAGTTCTACCCTATTGACGTGTAATTTACATAGATCCCATCGTCGGGAATTTCTGTGATACGATCACGCTACATGCATAACACTTTCTACAAATATTCACCACAGATTTGTTTGCATGTGGTTTTACCAACTTCCATCACAATACAAGGCATATTGACACTTTGAAGCATTTTCGACGTTTTTGTAGAGATTTTCAAATGCCAGTTTCGAAAATGAGGCAGATTTCTTGGCAAAATTCTCTTGCAGCGAGTTCTCCCCAAGAGACATGTATTTTACATATATTACCTCACCGCGATATTCTGTGATCCAAACACGCTTCATGTACCTTGGATTCAACAAATATTCACTACAAAGATGTTAGCATGCAGATTACCAAACTTTCATCCACCATACAAGTCATATTTAACCTAGAAATATTTACACTGTGTTCGCAGATATTTCATAACAGCATTTTCTAAAATCAGGCAGTTTTCAAAGTAAGAAAATGTCTGAGCGTGTTCTACACAATAGATATGTAAATTACATAGATTCTCCCGCTGTGAAATTACGTGTTTTGAACACGCTAGATGCAGAAAAGATTCGACAAAATTCACTACAGAGTTGTTTGCATGTGGATTACAGTTCTTTCATCACAATACAAGGCATATTGATGCTTAGAAGCATTTTCTCTGATTTCACACAGCTTTCCAAATGCCAGTTTCGAAATTGAGGCCGATTTCATGGCAAAAACCTCTTGGAGCGTGTCTAACCAATAGACATGTAATTTACATGGATTCGCTCACCATGAAATTACGTGTTCGGAACACGCTACATGCATCTTGGATTTGACAAATATTCACTACAGTGTTGTTAGCAAGTGGATTACAGCACTTTGTTCCACCATACAAGGCTGCCAGACACTTTGAAGAATTTTCTCAGATTTCAAAGTTTAGTTTTAACGCCAGTTTTGAAAATGAGGCAGATTTGGCAGAAAAATGCTCTTGGATCGTGTTGTACCCAAAAGATACGTAATTTACCTACTTTCACTCACCGTGAATTTCCGTGTTCTGAACACGTTGCATGCATCATGGATTCAACAAACATGCTTTCATGAGTTGTGAACATGTGTATTACCGAACTTTCATCCACCTTACAATGCATACTTTTACATAGAAAGTTTTATTCTGATTTAGTAGATTTCTCCTAATGTCAGTTTCTAAAATCATGCAGTTTTCACCGAAAAATCCTCTTGGAGCGTGTTCTAACCAATAGAACTGCAATTTACATAGAACCTTTCATCGTGAAATTCCGTGTTCTGTAAAAGCTACATGCATCACGGATTCGACAAATATTCACTACAGAGTTGTTAGCATAAATATTAACGAACTTTCATCCACCATAAAAGCCATATTGACACTTTGAAGCATTTTCTCATATTTCGAAAGTTTTTCCTAATGCCAGTTTTGAAAATGAGGCAGATTTGCAGAAAAAATCTCATGGATTGAGTACTTCCCAACAGAAATGTAATATATATTGTTTCACTGACAATGACATTCCAATTTACGAACATGCTTCATTCATGTAGGTTTCAACAAACTTTCTCGAATGAGTTGTGAACATGTAGATTACAGAACTTTCATCCACCATACATGGCATATTTACATATAGAAACATTAATTCTGAATTTGCAGGTTTTTTCTAATGCCAGTTTCGAAAATCAGGCCGTTTTCTCATGAGAAAAATTTTGGAGCGAGTTCTACCCAATAGAAGTGTAATTTCCATAGATTCCATACACGGGAATTTCCATGAAACGATTACGCTACATGCATAACACAATTTACAAATATTCACCACAGATTTTTTTGTATGCGGTTTTACGAACTTCCATCACAATAAAAGGCATAGTGACACTTTGAAGCATTTTCTAGGATTTTGCAGAGATTTTCAAATGCCAGTTTCGAAAATGAGGCAGATTTTGCAGAAAAAGCTCTTGAAGCGAGTTTTACCCAAGAGACATATATTTTACACAGATTCGCTCAAAGCAATATTCTGTGTTGCAAACAGTCTTCATGTATCTCGGATTCGACAAATATTCACTACAGAGTTGTTAGCATGTGGATTACAAAACTTTCATCCACCATACAAGTCATTTTTACACCTAGAATCATTTACTCTGAGTTCGATGCATTTTCCCAAAAGCAGTTTCAAAAATCAGGCAGATTTCAAAGGAAAAAAATGTTTGAGCGTGTTCTACACAATACATATGTAAATTACATGGATTCTCCCGCTGTGAAATAACATGTCTCGAATACGCTTCATGCAGAAAGGATTTGACACAAATACACTATAGAGTTGTTTGCATGTGGATTACAGTACTTTCATCACAATACAAGGCATATTGATGCTTAGAAGCATTTTCTCTGATTTCACACAGCTTTCGAAACGCCAGTTTCGAAAATGAGGCCAATTTCACGGCAAAATACTCTTGGAGCGTGTCTTACCAATAGACATGTAATTTACATGGATTCGCTCACCGTGAAATTCCGTGTCCCTAACACGCTACATGCATCTTGGTTTCGACAAATATTCACTACAGAGTTGTTAGCAAGTGGATTACAGCACTTTCATCCACCATACAAGGCTTACTGACACTTTGAAACATTTTCTCAAATTTCACAGGTTAGTTTTAACGCCAGTATTGAAAATGAGGCATTTTTGGCAGAAAAAATGCTCTTGGAGCGAGTTGTACCCAAAAGATATGTAATTTACCTACTTTCACTCACCGTGAATTTCCGTGTTCTGAACACGTTCCATGCATCATGGATTCAACAAACATTCTTTAATGAGTTGTGAACATGTGTATTACCGAACTTTCATCCACCTTACAATGCATATTTATACATAGAAATTTTTATTCTGATTTAGTAGATTTCTCCTAATGTCAGTTTCTAAAGTCATGCAGTTTTCGCCAAAAAATTTTCTTGGAGCGTGTTCTAACCAATAGACATGCAATTTACATACAACCCTTCATCGTGGAATTCCGTGTTCTGAAAAAGATACAAGCATCACGGATTCGACAAATATTCACTACAGAGTTGTTAGCATAAGGATTACCGAACTTTCATCCACCATAAAAGACATTTTGGCACTTTGAAGCATTTTCACGTATTTCAAAAGTTTTTCCTAATTCCAGTTTTGAAAATGAGGCAGATTCGCAGAAAAATTCTCGTGGTGCGAGTACTTCCCAACAGAAATGGAATATACATAGTTTCACCTCAGTGACATTCCAATTTCTGAACATGCTACATGCATCAAGGTTTCAACAAACTTTCTCGAATAAGTTGTGAACATGTAGATTACAGCATTTTCATCCACCATACATGGCATAATTACACCTAGAAATATTAACTCTGAATTTGCAGCTACTTCCTAATGCCAGTTTCGAAAATGAGGCCGTTTTCTTAGGAAAAAATTTTTAGAGCTAGTTCTACTCTATTGACGTGTAATTTACATAGATCCCATCGTCGGCAATTTCCATGATACGATCACGCTACATGCATAACGCTTTCTACAAATATTCACCACAGATTTGTTTGCATGTGGTTTTACCAACTTCCATCACAATACAAGGCATATTGACACTTTGAAGCATTTTCTACGTTTTTGCAGAGATTTTCAAATGCCAGTTTCGAAAATGAGGCAGATTTCTTGGCAAAATTCTCTTGCAGCGAGTTCTACCCAAGAGACATTTATTTTTCATAGATTAGCTCACCGCGATATTCTGTGTTCAAAAAACGCTTCATATATATTGGATTCAACAAATATTCACTACAAAGATGTTAGCATGCAGATTACCAAACTTTCATCCACCATACAAGTCATATTTAACCTAGAAACATTTACACTGAGTTCGCAGATATTTCATAAGAGCATTTTCTAAAATCAGGCAGTTTTCAAAGTAAGAAAATGTCTGAGCGTGTTCTACCCAATAGATATTTAAATTACATAGATTCTCCTGCTGTGAAATTATGTGATTTGAACACGCTACATGCAGAAAGCTTTCGACAAAAATACACTACAGAGTTGTTTGCATGTGGATTACAGTTCTTTCATCACAATACAGGGCAGATTGATGCTTAGAAGCTTTTTCTCTGATTTCACACAGCTTTCCAAATGCCAGTTTCGAAAATGAGGCCAATTTCACGGCAAAAACCTCTTGGAGCGGGTCTAACCAATCGACATGTAATTTACATGGATTCGATCACCGTGAAATTCCGTATTCCGAACACGCTACATGCATCACGGTTGTGACAAATATTCACTTTACAATTTTAGCAAGTAGATTACAGCACATTCATCCACCATACAAGGCTTACTGACACTTTGAAGAATTTTCTCAGATTTCACAGTTTAGATTTAACGCCAGTATTGAAAATGAGGCAGATTAGGCAGAAAAATGCTCTTGGAGCTAGTTGTACCCAAAAGATATGTAATTTACCTAGTTTCACTCACCGTGACATTCCATGCTCTGAACAGGTTCCATGCATCAAGGAATCAACAAACATCCTTTAATGAGTTGTGAACATGTGTATTATCGATCTTTCATCCACGTTACAATGCATATTTATACATAGAAAGTTTTATTCTGATTTAGCAGATTTCTCCTAATGTCAGTTTCTAAAATCATGCAGTTTTTGTAGAAAAATCCTCGTGGATCAAGTACTTCCCAATAGAAGTGTAATTTACTTAGTTTCCCTCACAGTGACATTCCAATTTACGAACACGCTACATGCATCAAGGTTTCAACACACTTTCTCGAATGAGTTGTGAACATGTAGATTACAGAACTTTCATCCACCATACATTGAACATTTACACCTAGAAAAATTAACTCTGAATTTGCAGCTTTTTCCAAAAGCCAGTTTCAAAAATCATGCCATTTTCTCTGGGAAAAATTTTTGGAATGTATTCTAACCAATAGGCATGTAATTTACATAGACTCCATTGCCGGGAATTTCCGTGATACGATCACTCTACATGCATAATGCTTTCTACAAATATTCACCGCAGATTTGTTTGCATGTGATTTTACGAACTTCCATCACAATACAAGGCATATTGACACTTAGAAGCATTTTCTGAGATTTTTCGAATATTATCAAACGCCAGTTTTGAAAATGAGGCAGATTTCCCAGAAAAATCTCTTGCAGTGAGTTCTACCGTAGAGACATGTATTTTACATAGATTCGCTCACTGTGATATTCTGTGTTTCAAACACGATTCACGTATCTCGGATTCGACAAATATTCACTACAGAGTTGTTAGCATGCGGATTACCAAACTTTCATCCACCATAAAAGGCATGTTTACACCGAGAATCTATTAATCTGAGTTTGCATGGTTTTCCTATCCCCAGTTTCGAAAATAAGGCCGATTTCTCAGGAAAATTCTCTTGGAGTGAATTCTAACCAAGAGAAATGTAATTTACATAAATTCCCTGGCGGTGTAATTCCGTGTTCCGAACATGCTACATGCATAAAGGATTCGACAAATATTCACTACAAATTTGTTAGCATGTGGATTACCGATCTTTCATCACAATACATTGAATATTGATACATAGAAGGATTTTCTCAGATTTTGCAGCTTTTTGCAAATGCCAGTTTCAAAATTGACGAAGTTTTCCCAAAAAACACACTCCGAGCTAGTTCTACCCAATAGAGAAGTAATTTACATTGTTTCAATCACCGTGAAATTCCACATTCTGAACACGGTACATGCATCACGGATTAGAAAAAGTTTCTTTAATATGTTGTGAAAATGTGGATTACCGAACTTTCTTGTAACATAAAGGCACATTTACACCTACAAATATTGACTCCCTTTTTGCAGCTTTTTGCAAAATTCAGATTCGATATTCATGCAATTTTCGCAGAAACATTCTCTTCTAGCTCGTTCTACTCAATCGAATTGTAATTTACGTCGTTTCATTACCGTAAAATTCCGTTTTCCAAAAGCGCTACATGAATCACGGTTTAAAAAAATAATTACTACAATGTTATTAGCATGTGGATTACCGGATTTTCATTCACCATTCAAGGCATATTGACACTTAGAAGCATTTTCTCAGATTTCACAGTTTTCTCCTAATGGCAGTTTTGAAAATGAGGCACATTTCGCAGAAATATTCTCTTCAAGCGAGTTCTACACAATAGACATGTAACTTACATTGTTTCCTTCACTATGACATTCCGTATTCCAAACACGTTACATGCATCACGAATTCGACAAACAGTCATTAATGAGTGTGAGCACGTGGATTACTGAACTTTCATCCACCATACAAGGCATATTTACACCTAGAAGTAGTTATTCTGATTTCGCAGGTTTTTCCTAACATCCAGTTTGGAAAATCATGAAATTTTCGCAGAAACATTCAATTCAAGCAACTTCTATTCAGTAGAATTGTTATTTCAGAGTTTCACTCACCGAGACATTCCGTGTTCCGAAAACGTTACATTCATCACGGCTTCGACAAACATTATTTTATGACCGTGAGCATGTGGATTACCAATTTTTCAGCCACAATACAAGGCATATTTACACCTAGAAACATTTACTTAGATTTCGCAGGTTTTCCTAACGTCAGTTAATTAAATCAGGCAGTTTTTGCAGAAAAACACTCTTGGTGCTTGTTCTATCCAATAGACATCTCATTTTCATAGATACCGTCACCATAAGATTCCGTGTTCTGAATATGGTACATGCACCATGGATTCAACCAATATTCACGGCTGAGTCCATAGCATGTGAATTACACATCTTTAATAACCCATTGAAGACATATTGTCACCTTAAAGCATTTACTCAGATTTTGCAGCGTTTTCATAACAGCAGTTTCCAAACTGAGGCAGATTTTTCAGTAAAATGCTCCTGGAGCGTGTTCTAACAAATATATATTTAATTTACTTAGTTTCCCTCACCGTAATATTCCGTGATCCGAACACGCTACATACATCACGGATTTGACAAACATTTTTAATAAGTTGTGAACATGTGTATTACAGAACCTTCATCCACCATACAAGGCATATGTACACCTAGAAACTTTAACTCTGAGATCGCAGCTATTTCCTAATAGCATTTTCGAAAATCAGGCAGTTTACAAAGGAAAAAACTTTTGGAGCATGTTCTACCCAATAGATATGTAAATTACATGGATTCGCTCACCGTGATATTCTGCATTCCGAACACTCTACATGTATCACGGATACGACAAATAATCACTACAGATTTGTTAGCAAGTAGATTGAAGCACGTTCATCCACCATAGAAGGCTTACTGACACTTTAAAGATTTTTCTCAGATTTCAGAGTTTAGTTTTAAAGCCAGTTTTGAAAATGAGGCTGATTTGGCAGAAAAATGCTCTTGGAGCGAGTTGTACCCAAAAGATATGTAATTTACCTAGTTCACTGACCGTGACATTCCATCTTCTGAACACGTTCCATGCGTCACAGATTCAACAAACAATCTTTAAAGAGTTGGGAACATGTGTATTACCGAACTTTCATCCACCTTACAATGCATATTTATACATAGAATGTTTTATTCTGATTTAGTAGATTTCTCCTAATGTCAGTTTCTAAAATCATGCAGTTTTCACAGAAAAATCCTCTTGGAGGGTGTTCTAACCAATAGACATGCAATTTACATAGAACCGGTCATCGTGGAATTCCGTGTTCCGAAAAAGATACAAGCATCACTGATTCGACAAATATTCACTACAGAGTTGTTAGCATAAGTATTACCAAACTTTCATCCACCATAAAAGACATTTTGGCGCTTTGAAGCATTTTCATGCATTTCGAAAATTTTTCCTAATGCCAGTTTTGAAAATGAGGCAGATTCGCAGAAAAATTCTCGTGGAGTGAGTACTTCCCAATAGAAATGTAATTTACATAGCTTCCCTCACAGGGACATTCCAATTTCTGAACATGCTACATGCATCAAGGTTTCAACAAACTTTATCAAATGAGTTGTGGACATGTAGATTACAGCATTTTCATCCACCATTCATGGCATATTTACACCTAGAAACATTTACTCTGAATTTGCAGCTACTTCCTAATGCCAGTTTTGAAAATCAGGCCGTTTCCTCAGGAAAAAATTTTTGGAGCTAGTTCTACCCTATTGACGTGTAATTTACATAGATCCCATCGTCGGGAATTTCTGTGATACGATCACGCTACATGCATAACACTTTCTACAAATATTCACCACAGATTTGTTTGCATGTGGTTTTACCAACTTCCATCACAATACAAGGCATATTGACACTTTGAAGCATTTTCGACGTTTTTGTAGAGATTTTCAAATGCCAGTTTCGAAAATGAGGCAGATTTCTTGGCAAAATTCTCTTGCAGCGAGTTCTCCCCAAGAGACATGTATTTTACATATATTACCTCACCGCGATATTCTGTGATCCAAACACGCTTCATGTACCTTGGATTCAACAAATATTCACTACAAAGATGTTAGCATGCAGATTACCAAACTTTCATCCACCATACAAGTCATATTTAACCTAGAAATATTTACACTGTGTTCGCAGATATTTCATAACAGCATTTTCTAAAATCAGGCAGTTTTCAAAGTAAGAAAATGTCTGAGCGTGTTCTACACAATAGATATGTAAATTACATAGATTCTCCCGCTGTGAAATTACGTGTTTTGAACACGCTAGATGCAGAAAAGATTCGACAAAATTCACTACAGAGTTGTTTGCATGTGGATTACAGTTCTTTCATCACAATACAAGGCATATTGATGCTTAGAAGCATTTTCTCTGATTTCACACAGCTTTCCAAATGCCAGTTTCGAAATTGAGGCCGATTTCATGGCAAAAACCTCTTGGAGCGTGTCTAACCAATAGACATGTAATTTACATGGATTCGCTCACCATGAAATTACGTGTTCGGAACACGCTACATGCATCTTGGATTCGACAAATATTCACTACAGTGTTGTTAGCAAGTGGATTACAGCACTTTGTTCCACCATACAAGGCTGCCAGACACTTTGAAGAATTTTCTCAGATTTCAAAGTTTAGTTTTAACGCCAGTTTTGAAAATGAGGCAGATTTGGCAGAAAAATGCTCTTGGATCGTGTTGTACCCAAAAGATACGTAATTTACCTACTTTCACTCACCGTGAATTTCCGTGTTCTGAACACGTTGCATGCATCATGGATTCTACAAACATGCTTTCATGAGTTGTGAACATGTGTATTATCGAACTTTCATCCACCTTACAATGCATACTTTTACATAGAAAGTTTTATTCTGATTTAGTAGATTTCTCCTAATGTCAGTTTCTAAAATCATGCAGTTTTCACCGAAAAATCCTCTTGGAGCGTGTTCTAACCAATAGAACTGCAATTTACATAGAACCTTTCATCGTGAAATTCCGTGTTCTGTAAAAGCTACATGCATCACGGATTCGACAAATATTCACTACAGAGTTGTTAGCATAAATATTAACGAACTTTCATCCACCATAAAAGCCATATTGACACTTTGAAGCATTTTCTCATATTTCGAAAGTTTTTCCTAATGCCAGTTTTGAAAATGAGGCAGATTTGCAGAAAAAATCTCATGGATTGAGTACTTCCCAACAGAAATGTAATATATATTGTTTCACTCACAATGACATTCCAATTTACGAACATGCTTCATTCATGTAGGTTTCAACAAACTTTCTCGAATGAGTTGTGAACATGTAGATTACAGAACTTTCATCCACCATACATGGCATATTTACATATAGAAACATTAATTCTGAATTTGCAGGTTTTTTCTAATGCCAGTTTCAAAAATCAGGCCGTTTTCTCATGAGAAAAATTTTGGAGCGAGTTCTACCCAATAGAAGTGTAATTTCCATAGATTCCATACACGGGAATTTCCATGAAACGATTACGCTACATGCATAACACAATTTACAAATATTCACCACAGATTTTTTTGTATGCGGTTTTACGAACTTCCATCACAATAAAAGGCATAGTGACACTTTGAAGCATTTTCTAGGATTTTGCAGAGATTTTCAAATGCCAGTTTCGAAAATGAGGCAGATTTTGCAGAAAAAGCTCTTGAAGCGAGTTTTACCCAAGAGACATATATTTTACACAGATTCGCTCAAAGCAATATTCTGTGTTGCAAACAGTCTTCATGTATCTCGGATTCGACAAATATTCACTACAGAGTTGTTAGCATGCGGATTACAAAACTTTCATCCACCATACAAGTCATTTTTACACCTAGAATCATTTACTCTGAGTTCGATGCATTTTCCCAAAAGCAGTTTCAAAAATCAGGCAGATTTCAAAGGAAAAAAATGTTTGAGCGTGTTCTACACAATACATATGTAAATTACATGGATTCTCCCGCTGTGAAATAACATGTCTCGAACACGCTTCATGCAGAAAGGATTTGACACAAATACACTATAGAGTTGTTTGCATGTGGATTACAGTACTTTCATCACAATACAAGGCATATTGATGCTTAGAAGCATTTTCTCTGATTTCACACAGCTTTCGAAACGCCAGTTTCGAAAATGAGGCCAATTTCACGGCAAAATACTCTTGGAGCGTGTCTTACCAATAGACATGTAATTTACATGGATTCGCTCACCGTGAAATTCCGTGTCCCTAACACGCTACATGCATCTTGGTTTCGACAAATATTCACTACAGAGTTGTTAGCAAGTGGATTACAGCACTTTCATCCACCATACAAGGCTTACTGACACTTTGAAACATTTTCTCAAATTTCACAGGTTAGTTTTAACGCCAGTATTGAAAATGAGGCATTTTTGGCAGAAAAATGCTCTTGGAGCGAGTTGTACCCAAAAGATATGTAATTTACCTACTTTCACTCACCGTGAATTTCCGTGTTCTGAACACGTTCCATGCATCATGGATTCAACAAACATTCTTTAATGAGTTGTGAACATGTGTATTACCGAACTTTCATCCACCTTACAATGCATATTTATACATAGAAATTTTTATTCTGATTTAGTAGATTTCTCCTAATGTCAGTTTCTAAAGTCATGCAGTTTTCGCCAAAAAATTTTCTTGGAGCGTGTTCTAACCAATAGACATGCAATTTACATACAACCCTTCATCGTGGAATTCCGTGTTCTGAAAAAGATACAAGCATCACGGATTCGACAAATATTCACTACAGAGTTGTTAGCATAAGGATTACCGAACTTTCATCCACCATAAAAGACATTTTGGCACTTTGAAGCATTTTCACGTATTTCAAAAGTTTTTCCTAATTCCAGTTTTGAAAATGAGGCAGATTCGCAGAAAAATTCTCGTGGTGCGAGTACTTCCCAACAGAAATGGAATATACATAGTTTCACCTCAGTGACATTCCAATTTCTGAACATGCTACATGCATCAAGGTTTCAACAAACTTTCTCGAATAAGTTGTGAACATGTAGATTACAGCATTTTCATCCACCATACATGGCATAATTACACCTAGAAATATTAACTCTGAATTTGCAGCTACTTCCTAATGCCAGTTTCGAAAATGAGGCCGTTTTCTTAGGAAAAAATTTTTAGAGCTAGTTCTACTCTATTGACGTGTAATTTACATAGATCCCATCGTCGGCAATTTCCATGATACGATCACGCTACATGCATAACGCTTTCTACAAATATTCACCACAGATTTGTTTGCATGTGGTTTTACCAACTTCCATCACAATACAAGGCATATTGACACTTTGAAGCATTTTCTACGTTTTTGCAGAGATTTTCAAATGCCAGTTTCGAAAATGAGGCAGATTTCTTGGCAAAATTCTCTTGCAGCGAGTTCTACCCAAGAGACATTTATTTTTCATAGATTAGCTCACCGCGATATTCTGTGTTCAAAAAACGCTTCATATATATTGGATTCAACAAATATTCACTACAAAGATGTTAGCATGCAGATTACCAAACTTTCATCCACCATACAAGTCATATTTAACCTAGAAACATTTACACTGAGTTCGCAGATATTTCATAAGAGCATTTTCTAAAATCAGGCAGTTTTCAAAGTAAGAAAATGTCTGAGCGTGTTCTACCCAATAGATATTTAAATTACATAGATTCTCCTGCTGTGAAATTATGTGATTTGAACACGCTACATGCAGAAAGCTTTCGACAAAAATACACTACAGAGTTGTTTGCATGTGGATTACAGTTCTTTCATAACAATATAGGGCAGATTGATGCTTAGAAGCTTTTTCTCTGATTTCACACAGCTTTCCAAATGCCAGTTTCGAAAATGAGGCCAATTTCACGGCAAAAACCTCTTGGAGCGGGTCTAACCAATAGACATGTAATTTACATGGATTGGCTCACCGTGAAATTCCGTGTTCCGAACACGCTACATGCATCATGGTTGCGACAAATATTCACTTTAGAATTTAAGCAAGTAGATTACAGCACATTCATCCACCATACAAGGCTTACTGACACTTTGAAGAATTTTCTCAGATTTCACAGTTTAGATTTAACGCCAGTATTGAAAATGAGGCAGATTAGGCAGAAAAATGCTCTTGGAGCGAGTTGTACCCAAAAGATATGTAATTTACCTAGTTTCACTCACCGTGACATTCCGTGTTCTGAACAGGTTCCATGCATCAAGGAATCAACAAACATCCTTTAATGAGTTGTGAACATGTGTTATCGATCTTTCATCCACGTTACAATGCATATTTATACATAGAAAGTTTTATTCTGATTTAGCAGATTTCTCCTAATGTCAGTTTCTAAAATCATGCAGTTTTTGTAGAAAAATCCTCGTGGATCAAGTACTTCCCAATAGAAATGTAATTTACTTAGTTTCCCTCACAGTGACATTCCAATTTATGAACACGCTACATGCATCAAGGTTTTAACACACTTTCTCGAATGAGTTGTGAACATGTAGATTACAGAACTTTCATCCACCATACATTGAACATTTACACCTAGAAAAATTAACTCTGAATTTGCAGCTTTTTCCAAAAGCCAGTTTCAAAAATCAGGCCGTTTTCTCTGAGAAAAATTTTTGGAATGTATTCTAACCAATAGGCATGTAATTTACATAGTCTCCATTGCCGGGAATTTCCGTGATACGATCACTCTGCATGCATAATGCTTTCCACAAATATTCACCGCAGATTTGTTTGCATGTGATTTTACGAACTTCCATCACAATACAAGGCATATTGACACTTAGAAGCATTTTCTGAGATTTTTCGAGTATTATCAAATGCCAGTTTTGAAAATGAGGCAGATTTCCCAGAAAAATCTCTTGCAGTGAGTTCTACCGTAGAGACATGTATTTTACTTAGATTCGCTCACTGTGATATTCTGTGTTTCAAACACGATTCACGTATCTCGGATTCGACAAATATTCACTACAGAGTTGTTAGCATGCGGATTACCAAATTTTCATCCACCATAAAAGGCATATTTACACCGAGAATCTTAATCTGAGTTTGCATGGTTTTACTATCCCCAGTTTCGAAAATAAGGCCGATTTCTCAGGAAAATTCTCTTGGAGTGAATTCTAACCAAGAGAAATGTAATTTACATAAATTCCCTGGCCGTGTAATTCCGTGTTCCGAACATGCTACATGCATAAAGGTTTCGACAAATATTCACTACAAATTTGTTAGCATGTGGATTACCGAACTTTCATCACAATACATTGAATATTGATACATAGAAGGATTTTCTCAGATTTTGAAGCGTTTTGCAAATGCCAGTTTCAAAATTGACGAAGTTTTCCGAAAAAACACACTCCGAGCTAGTTCTACCCAATAGAGAAGTAATTTACATTGTTTAAACCACCGTGAAATTCCACATTCTGAACACGGTACATGCATCACGGATTAGAAAAAGATTCTTTAATATGTTGTGAAAATGTGGATTACCGAACTTTCTTGTAACATAAAGGCACATTTACACCTACAAATATTGACTCCAATTTTGCAGATTTTTGCAAAATTCAGATTCGATATTCATGCAATTTTCGCAGAAACATTCTCTTCTAGCTCGTTCTACTCAATAGAATTGTAATTTACATCGTTTCATTACCGTGAAATTCCGTTTTGCAAAAGCGCTACATGAATCACGGTTTAAAAAAATAATTACTACAATGTTATTAGCATGTGGATTACCGGATTTTCATTCACCATTCAAGGCATATTGACACTTAGAAGCATTTTCTCAGATTTCACAGTGTTCTCCTAATGGCAGTTTTGAAAATGAGGCACATTTCGCAGAAATATTCTCTTCAAGCGAGTTCTACCCAATAGACATGTAACTTACTTTGTTTCATTCACTATGACATTCCGTATTCCAAACACGTTACATGCATCACGAATTCGACAAACAGTCATTAATGAGTGTGAGCACGTGGATTACCGAACTTTCATCCACCATACAAGGCATATTTACACCTCGAAGTAGTTATTCTGATTTCGCAGGTTTTTCCTAACATCCAGTTTGGAAAATCATGAAATTTTCGCAGAAACATTCAATTCAAGCGACTTCTACCCAGTAGAATTGTTATTTCAGAGTTTCACTCACTGAGACATTCCGTGTTCCGAAAACGTTACATTCATCACGGCTTCGACAAACATTATTTTATGACCGTGAGCATGTGGATTACCGATTTTTCAACCACAATACAAGGCATATTTACACCTAGAAACATTTACTTAGATTTCGCAGGTTTTCCTAACGTCAGTTAATTAAATCAGGCAGTTTTTGCAGAAAAACACTCTTGGTGCTTGTTCTATCCAATAGACATCTCATTTTCATAGATACCGTCACCATAAGATTCCGTGTTCTGAATACGGTACATGCACCACGGATTCAACCAATATTCACGGCTGAGTCCATAGCATGTGAATTACACATCTTTAATAACCCATTGAAGACATATTGTCACCTTAAAGCATTTACTCAGATTTTGCAGCGTTTTCATAACAGCAGTTTCCAAACTGAGGCAGATTTTTCAGTAAAATGCTCCTGGAGCGTGTTCTAACAAATATATATTTAATTTACTTAGTTTCCCTCACCGTAATAGTCCGTGATCCGAACACGCTACATACATCACGGATTTGACAAACATTTTTAATAAGTTGTGAACATGTGTATTACAGAACCTTCATCCACCATACAAGGCATATGTACACCTAGAAACATTAACTCTGAGTTCGCAGCAATTTCCTAATAGCATTTTCGAAAATCAGGCAGTTTACAAAGGAAAAAACTTTTGGAGCGTGTTCTATCCAATAGATATGTAAATTACATGGATTCGCTCACCGTGATATTCTGCATTCCGAACACTCTACATGTATCACGGATGCGACAAATATTCACTACAGATTTGTTAGCAAGTAGATTGAAGCACGTTCATCCACCATAGAAGGCTTACTGACACTTTGAAGATTTTTCTCAGATTTCAGAGTTTAGTTTTAAAGCCAGTTTTGAAAATGAGGCTGATTTGGCAGAAAAATGCTCTTGGAGCGAGTTGTACCCAAAAGATATGTAATTTACCTAGTTTCACTGACCGTGACATTCCGTCTTCTGAACACGTTCCATGCATCACAGATTCAACAAACAATCTTTAAAGAGTTGGGAACATGTGTATTACCGAACTTTCATCCACCTTACAATGCATATATATACATAGAATGTTTTATTCTGATTTAGTAGATTTCTCCTAATGTTAGTTTCTAAAATCATGCAGTTTTCACAGAAAAATCGTCTTGGAGGGTGTTCTAACCAATAGACATGCAATTTACATAGAACCGGTCATCGTGGAATTCCGTGTTCCGAAAAAGATACAAGCATCACTGATTCGACAAATATTCACTACAGAGTTGTTAGCATAAGTATTACCAAACTTTCATCCACCATAAAAGACATTTTGGCGCTTTGAAGCATTTTCATGCATTTCGAAAATTTTTCCTAATGCCAGTTTTGAAAATGAGGCAGATTCGCAGAAAAATTCTCGTGGAGCGAGTACTTCCCAATAGAAATGTAATTTACATAGCTTCCCTCACAGGGACATTCCAATTTCTGAACATGCTACATGCATCAAGGTTTCAACAAACTTTATCAAATGAGTTGTGGACATGTAGATTACAGCATTTTCATCCACCATTCATGGCATATTTACACCTAGAAACATTTACTCTGAATTTGCAGCTACTTCCTAATGCCAGTTTTGAAAATCAGGCCGTTTCCTCAGGAAAAAATTTTTGGAGCTAGTTCTACCCTATTGACGTGTAATTTACATAGATCCCATCGTCGGGAATTTCCGTGATATGATCACGCTACATGCATAACGCTTTCTACAAATATTCACCACAGATTTGTTTGCATGTGGTTTTACCAACTTCCATCACAATACAAGGCATATTGACACTTTGAAGCATTTTCGACGTTTTTGTAGAGATTTTCAAATGCCAGTTTCGAAAATGAGGCAGATTTCTTGGCAAAATTCTCTTGCAGCGAGTTCTACCCAAGAGACATGTATTTTACATATATTACCTCACCACGATATTCTGTATTCCAAACACGCTTCATGTACCTTGGATTCAACAAATATTCACTACAAAGATGTTAGCATGCAGATTACCAAACTTTCATCCACCATACAAGTCATATTTAACCTAGAAACATTTACACAGTGTTCGCAGATATTTCATAACAGCATTTTCTAAAATCAGGCAGTTTTCAATGTAAGAAAATGTCTGAGCATGTTCTACCCAATAGATATTTAAATTACATAGATTCTCCTGCTGTGAAATTATGTGATTTTGAACATGCTACATGCAGAAAGCTATCGACAAAAATACACTACAGAGTTGTTTGCATGTGGATTACAGTTCTTTCATCACAATATAGGGCAGATTGATGCTTAGAAGCTTTTTCTCTGATTTCACACAGCTTTCCAAATGCCAGTTTCGAAAATGAGGCCAATTTCACGGCAAAAACCTCTTGGAGCGGGTCTAACCAATAGACATGTAATTTACATGGATTCAATCACCGTGAAATTCCGTGTTCCGAACACGCTACATGCATCATGGTTGCGACAAATATTCACTTTAGAATTTAAGCAAGTAGATTACAGCACATTCATCCACCATACAAGGCTTACTGACACTTTGAAGAATTTTCTCAGATTTCACAGTTTAGATTTAACGCCAGTATTGAAAATGAGGCAGATTAGGCAAAAAAATGCTCTTGGAGCGAGTTGTACCCAAAAGATATGTAATTTACCTAGTTTCACTCACCATGACATTCCGTGTTCTGAACAGGTTCCATGCATCAAGGAATCAACAAACATCCTTTAATGAGTTGTGAACATGTGTTATCGATCTTTCATCCACGTTACAATGCATATTTATACATAGAAAGTTTTATTCTGATTTAGCAGATTTCTCCTAATGTCAGTTTCTAAAATCATGCAGTTTTTGTAGAAAAATCCTCGTGGATCAAGTACTTCCCAATAGAAATGTAATTTACTTAGTTTCCCTCACAGTGACATTCCAATTTATGAACACGCTACATGCATCAAGGTTTCAACACACTTTCTCGAATGAGTTGTGAACATGTAGATTACAGAACTTTCATCCACCATACATTGAACATTTACACCTAGAAAAATTAACTCTGAATTTGCAGCTTTTTCCAAAAGCCAGTTTCAAAAATCAGGCCGTTTTCTCTGAGAAAAATTTTTGGAATGTATTCTAACCAATAGGCATGTAATTTACATAGACTCCATTGCCGGGAATTTCCGTGATACGATCACTCTGCATGCATAATGCTTTCCACAAATATTCACCGCAGATTTGTTTGCATGTGATTTTACGAACTTCCATCACAATACAAGGCATATTGACACTTAGAAGCATTTTCTGAGATTTTTCGAGTATTATCAAATGCCAGTTTTGAAAATGAGGCAGATTTCCCAGAAAAATCTCTTGCAGTGAGTTCTACCGTAGAGACATGTATTTTACATAGATTCGCTCACTGTGATATTCTGTGTTTCAAACACGATTCACGTATCTCGGATTCGACAAATATTCACTACAGAGTTGTTAGCATGCGGATTACCAAATTTTCATCCACCATAAAAGGCATATTTACACCGAGAATCTATTAATCTGAGTTTGCATGGTTTTACTATCCCCAGTTTCGAAAATAAGGCCGATTTCTCAGGAAAATTCTCTTGGAGTGAATTCTAACCAAGAGAAATGTAATTTACATAAATTCCCTGGCCGTGTAATTCCGTGTTCCGAACATGCTACATGCATAAAGGTTTCGACAAATATTCACTACAAATTTGTTAGCATGTGGATTACCGAACTTTCATCACAATACATTGAATAATGATACATAGAAGGATTTTCTCAGATTTTGAAGCGTTTTGCAAATGCCAGTTTCAAAATTGACGAAGTTTTCCCAAAAAACACACTCCAAGCTAGTTCTACCCAATAGAGAAGTAATTTACATTGTTTCAACCACCGTGAAATTCCACATTCTGAACACGGTACATGCATCACCGATTAGAAAAATATTCTTTAATATGTTGTGAAAATGTGGATTACTGAACTTTCTTGTAACATAAAGGCACATTTACACCTACAAATATTGACTCCCATTTTGCAGCTTTTTGCAAAATTCAGATTCGATATTCATGCAATTTTCGCAGAAACATTCTCTTCTAGCTCGTTCTACTCAATAGAATTGTAATTTACATCGTTTCATTACCGTAAAATTCCGTTTTCCAAAAGCGCTACATGAATCACGGTTTAAAAAAATAATTACTACAATGTTATTAGCATGTGGATTACCGGATTTTCATTCACCATTCAAGGCATATTGACACTTAGAAGCATTTTCTCAGATTTCACAGTGTTCTCCTAATGGCAGTTTTGAAAATGAGGCACATTTCGCAGGAATATTCTCTTCAAGCGAGTTCTACCCAATAGACATGTAAGTTACTTTGTTTCGTTCATTATGACATTCCGTATTCCAAACACGTTACATGCATCACGAATTCGACAGTCATTAATGAGTGTGAGCACGTGGATTACCGAACTTTCATCCACCATACAAGGCATATTTACACCTAGAAGTAGTTATTCTGATTTCGCAGGTTTTTGCTAACTTCCAGTTTGGAAAATCATGAAATTTTCGCAGAAACATTCAATTCAAGCGACTTCTACCCAGTAGAATTGTTATTTCAGAGTTTCACTCACCGAGACATTCCGTGTTCCGAAAACGTTACATTCATCACGGCTTCGACAAACATTATTTTATGACCGTGAGCATGTGGATTACCGATTTTTCAACCACAATACAAGGCATATTTACACCTAGAAACATTTACTTAGATTTCGCAGGTTTTCCTAACGTCAGTTAATTAAATCAGGCAGTTTTTGCAGAAAAACACTCTTGGTGCTTGTTCTATCCAATAGACATCTCATTTTCATAGATACCGTCACCATAAGATTCCGTGTTCTGAATACGGTACATGCACCACGGATTCAACCAATATTCACGGCTGAGTCCATAGCATGTGAATTACACATCTTTAATAACCCATTGAAGACATATTGTCACCTTAAAGCATTTACTCAGATTTTGCAGCGTTTTCATAACAGCAGTTTCCAAACTGAGGCAGATTTTTCAGTAAAATGCTCCTGGAGCTTGTTCTAACAAATATATATTTAATTTACTTAGTTTCCCTCACCGTAATAGTCCGTGATCCGAACACGCTACATACATCACGGATTTGACAAACATTTTTAATAAGTTGTGAACATGTGTATTACAGAACCTTCATCCACCATACAAGGCATATGTACACCTAGAAACATTAACTCTGAGTTCGCAGCAATTTCCTAATAGCATTTTCGAAAATCAGGCAGTTTACAAAGGAAAAAACTTTTGGAGCGTGTTCTATCCAATAGATATGTAAATTACATGGATTCGCTCACCGTGATATTCTGCATTCCGAACACTCTACATGTATCACGGATGCGACAAATATTCACTACAGATTTGTTAGCAAGTAGATTGCAGCACGTTCATCCACCATAGAAGGCTTACTGACACTTTGAAGATTTTTCTCAGATTTCAGAGTTTAGTTTTAAAGCCAGTTTTGAAAATGAGGCTGATTTGGCAGAAAAATGCTCTTGGAGCGAGTTGTACCCAAAAGATATGTAATTTACCTAGTTTCACTGACCGTGACATTCCGTCTTCTGAACACGTTCCATGCATCACAGATTCAACAAACAATCTTTAAAGAGTTGGGAACATGTGTATTACCGAACTTTCATCCACCTTACAATGCATATATATACATAGAATGTTTTATTCTGATTTAGTAGATTTCTCCTAATGTTAGTTTCTAAAATCATGCAGTTTTCACAGAAAAATCGTCTTGGAGGGTGTTCTAACCAATAGACATGCAATTTACATAGAACCGGTCATCGTGGAATTCCGTGTTCCGAAAAAGATACAAGCATCACTGATTCGACAAATATTCACTACAGAGTTGTTAGCATAAGTATTACCAAACTTTCATCCACCATAAAAGACATTTTGGCGCTTTGAAGCATTTTCATGCATTTCGAAAATTTTTCCTAATGCCAGTTTTGAAAATGAGGCAGATTCGCAGAAAAATTCTCGTGGAGCGAGTACTTCCCAATAGAAATGTAATTTACATAGCTTCCCTCACAGGGACATTCCAATTTCTGAACATGCTACATGCATCAAGGTTTCAACAAACTTTATCAAATGAGTTGTGAACATGTAGATTACAGCATTTTCATCCACCATACATGGCATAATTACACCTAGAAACATTTACTCTGAATTTGCAGCTACTTCCTAATGCCAGTTTTGAAAATCAGGCCGTTTCCTCAGGAAAAAATTTTTGGAGCTAGTTCTACCCTATTGACGTGTAATTTACATAGATCCCATCGTCGGGAATTTCCGTGATACGATCACGCTACATGCATAACACTTTCTACAAATATTCACCACAGATTTGTTTGCATGTGGTTTTACCAACTTCCATCACAATACAAGGCATATTGACACTTTGAAGCATTTTCGAAGTTTTTGTAGAGATTTTCAAATGCCAGTTTCGAAAATGAGGCAGATTTCTTGGCAAAATCCTCTTGCAGCGAGTTCTACCCAAGAGACATGTATTTTACATATATTACCTCACCGCGATATTCTGTGTTCCAAACACGCTTCATGTACCTTGGATTCAACAAATATTCACTACAAAGATGTTAGCATGCAGATTACCAAGCTTTCATCCACCATACAAGTCATATTTAACCTAGAAACATTTACACAGTGTTCGCAGATATTTCATAACAGCATTTTCTAAAATCAGGCAGTTTTCAAAGTAAGAAAATGTCTGAGCATGTTCTACCCAATAGATATTTAAATTACATAGATTCTCCTGCTGTGAAATTATGTGATTTGAACACGCTACATGAAGAAAGCTTTTGAGAAAAATACACTACAGAGTTGTTTGCATGTGGATTACAGTTCTTTCATAACAATATAGGGCAGATTGATGCTTAGAAGCTTTTTCTCTGATTTCACACAGCTTTCCAAATGCCAGTTTCGAAAATGAGGCCAATTTCACGGCAAAAACCTCTTGGAGCGGGTCTAACCAATAGACATGTAATTTACATGGATTGGCTCAACGTGAAATTCCGTGTTCCGAACACGCTACATGCATCATGGTTGCGACAAATATTCACTTTAGAATTTAAGCAAGTAGATTACAGCACATTCATCCACCATACAAGGCTTACTGACACTTTGAAGAATTTTCTCAGATTTCACAGTTTAGATTTAACGCCAGTATTGAAAATGAGGCAGATTAGGCAAAAAAATGCTCTTGGAGCGAGTTGTACCCAAAAGATATGTAATTTACCTAGTTTCACTCACCGTGACATTCCATGCTCTGAACAGGTTCCATGCATCAAGGAATCAACAAACATCCTTTAATGAGTTGTGAACATGTGTTATCGATCTTTCATCCACGTTACAATGCATATTTATACATAGAAAGTTTTATTCTGATTTAGCAGATTTCTCCTAATGTCAGTTTCTAAAATCATGCAGTTTTTGTAGAAAAATCCTCGTGGATCAAGTACTTCCCAATAGAAATGTAATTTACTTAGTTTCCCTCACAGTGACATTCCAATTTATGAACACGCTACATGCATCAAGGTTTCAACACACTTTCTCGAATGAGTTGTGAACATGTAGATTACAGAACTTTCATCCACCATACATTGAACATTTACACCTAGAAAAATTAACTCTGAATTTGCAGCTTTTTCCAAAAGCCAGTTTCAAAAATCAGGCCGTTTTCTCTGAGAAAAATTTTTGGAATGTATTCTAACCAATAGGCATGTAATTTACATAGACTCCATTGCCGGGAATTTCCGTGATACGATCACTCTGCATGCATAATGCTTTCCACAAATATTCACCGCAGATTTGTTTGCATGTGATTTTACGAACTTCCATCACAATACAAGGCATATTGACACTTAGAAGCATTTTCTGAGATTTTTCGAGTATTATCAAATGCCAGTTTTGAAAATGAGGCAGATTTCCCAGAAAAATCTCTTGCAGTGAGTTCTACCGTAGAGACATGTATTTTACATAGATTCGCTCACTGTGATATTCTGTGTTTCAAACACGATTCACGTATCTCGGATTCGACAAATATTCACTACAGAGTTGTTAGCATGCGGATTACCAAATTTTCATCCACCATAAAAGGCATATTTACACCGAGAATCTATTAATCTGAGTTTGCATGGTTTTACTATCCCCAGTTTCGAAAATAAGGCCGATTTCTCAGGAAAATTCTCTTGGAGTGAATTCTAACCAAGAGAAATGTAATTTACATAAATTCCCTGGCCGTGTAATTCCGTGTTCCGAACATGCTACATGCATAAAGGTTTCGACAAATATTCACTACAAATTTGTTAGCATGTGGATTACCGAACTTTCATCACAATACATTGAATATTGATACATAGAAGGATTTTCTCAGATTTTGAAGCGTTTTGCAAATGCCAGTTTCAAAATTGACGAAGTTTTCCGAAAAAACACACTCCGAGCTAGTTCTACCCAATAGAGAAGTAATTTACATTGTTTAAACCACCGTGAAATTCCACATTCTGAACACGGTACATGCATCACGGATTAGAAAAAGATTCTTTAATATGTTGTGAAAATGTGGATTACCGAACTTTCTTGTAACATAAAGGCACATTTACACCTACAAATATTGACTCCAATTTTGCAGCTTTTTGCAAAATTCAGATTCGATATTCATGCAATTTTCGCAGAAACATTCTCTTCTAGCTCGTTCTACTCAATAGAATTGTAATTTACATCGTTTCATTACCGTGAAATTCCGTTTTGCAAAAGCGCTACATGAATCACGGTTTAAAAAAATAATTACTACAATGTTATTAGCATGTGGATTACCGGATTTTCATTCACCATTCAAGGCATATTGACACTTAGAAGCATTTTCTCAGATTTCACAGTGTTCTCCTAATGGCAGTTTTGAAAATGAGGCACATTTCGCAGAAATATTCTCTTCAAGCGAGTTCTACCCAATAGACATGTAACTTACTTTGTTTCGTTCACTATGACATTCCGTATTCCAAACACGTTACATGCATCACGAATTCGACAAACAGTCATTAATGAGTGTGAGCACGTGGATTACCGAACTTTCATCCACCATACAAGGCATATTTACACCTAGAAGTAGTTATTCTGATTTCGCAGGTTTTTGCTAACATCCAGTTTGGAAAATCATGAAATTTTCGCAGAAACATTCAATTCAAGCGACTTCTACCCAGTAGAATTGTTATTTCAGAGTTTCACTCACCGAGACATTCCGTGTTCCGAAAACGTTACATTCATCACGGCTTCGACAAACATTATTTTATGACCGTGAGCATGTGGATTACCGATTTTTCAACCACAATACAAGGCATATTTACACCTAGAAACATTTACTTAGATTTCGCAGGTTTTCCTAACGTCAGTTAATTAAATCAGGCAGTTTTTGCAGAAAAACACTCTTGGTGCTTGTTCTATCCAATAGACATCTCATTTTCATAGATACCGTCACCATAAGATTCCGTGTTCTGAATACGGTACATGCACCACGGATTCAACCAATATTCACGGCTGAGTCCATAGCATGTGAATTACACATCTTTAATAACCCATTGAAGACATATTGTCACCTTAAAGCATTTACTCAGATTTTGCAGCGTTTTCATAACAGCAGTTTCCAAACTGAGGCAGATTTTTCAGTAAAATGCTCCTGGAGCTTGTTCTAACAAATATATATTTAATTTACTTAGTTTCCCTCACCGTAATAGTCCGTGATCCGAACACGCTACATACATCACGGATTTGACAAACATTTTTAATAAGTTGTGAACATGTGTATTACAGAACCTTCATCCACCATACAAGGCATATGTACACCTAGAAACATTAACTCTGAGTTCGCAGCAATTTCCTAATAGCATTTTCGAAAATCAGGCAGTTTACAAAGGAAAAAACTTTTGGAGCGTGTTCTATCCAATAGATATGTAAATTACATGGATTCGCTCACCGTGATATTCTGCATTCCGAACACTCTACATGTATCACGGATGCGACAAATATTCACTACAGATTTGTTAGCAAGTAGATTGCAGCACGTTCATCCACCATAGAAGGCTTACTGACACTTTGAAGATTTTTCTCAGATTTCAGAGTTTAGTTTTAAAGCCAGTTTTGAAAATGAGGCTGATTTGGCAGAAAAATGCTCTTGGAGCGAGTTGTACCCAAAAGATATGTAATTTACCTAGTTTCACTGACCGTGACATTCCGTCTTCTGAACACGTTCCATGCATCACAGATTCAACAAACAATCTTTAAAGAGTTGGGAACATGTGTATTACCGAACTTTCATCCACCTTACAATGCATATATATACATAGAATGTTTTATTCTGATTTAGTAGATTTCTCCTAATGTTAGTTTCTAAAATCATGCAGTTTTCACAGAAAAATCGTCTTGGAGGGTGTTCTAACCAATAGACATGCAATTTACATAGAACCGGTCATCGTGGAATTCCGTGTTCCGAAAAAGATACAAGCATCACTGATTCGACAAATATTCACTACAGAGTTGTTAGCATAAGTATTACCAAACTTTCATCCACCATAAAAGACATTTTGGCGCTTTGAAGCATTTTCATGCATTTCGAAAATTTTTCCTAATGCCAGTTTTGAAAATGAGGCAGATTCGCAGAAAAATTCTCGTGGAGCGAGTACTTCCCAATAGAAATGTAATTTACATAGCTTCCCTCACAGGGACATTCCAATTTCTGAACATGCTACATGCATCAAGGTTTCAACAAACTTTATCAAATGAGTTGTGAACATGTAGATTACAGCATTTTCATCCACCATTCATGGCATATTTACACCTAGAAACATTTACTCTGAATTTGCAGCTACTTCCTAATGCCAGTTTTGAAAATCAGGCCGTTTCCTCAGGAAAAAATTTTTGGAGCTAGTTCTACCCTATTGACGTGTAATTTACATAGATCCCATCGTCGGGAATTTCCGTGATATGATCACGCTACATGCATAACGCTTTCTACAAATATTCACCACAGATTTGTTTGCATGTGGTTTTACCAACTTCCATCACAATACAAGGCATATTGACACTTTGAAGCATTTTCGATGTTTTTGTAGAGATTTTCAAATGCCAGTTTCGAAAATGAGGCAGATTTCTTGGCAAAATTCTCTTGCAGCGAGTTCTACCCAAGAGACATGTATTTTACATATATTACCTCACCACGATATTCTGTGTTCCAAACACGCTTCATGTACCTTGGATTCAACAAATATTCACTACAAAGATGTTAGCATGCAGATTACCAAACTTTCATCCACCATACAAGTCATATTTAACCTAGAAACATTTACACAGTGTTCGCAGATATTTCATAACAGCATTTTCTAAAATCAGGCAGTTTTCAAAGTAAGAAAATGTCTGAGCATGTTCTACCCAATAGATATTTAAATTACATAGATTCTCCTGCTGTGAAATTATGTGATTTGAACATGCTACATGCAGAAAGCTTTCGACAAAAATACACTACAGAGTTGTTTGCATGTGGATTACAGTTCTTTCATCACAATATAGGGCAGATTGATGCTTAGAAGCTTTTTCTCTGATTTCACACAGCTTTCCAAATGCCAGTTTCGAAAATGAGGCCAATTTCACGGCAAAAACCTCTTGGAGCGGGTCTAACCAATAGACATGTAATTTACATGGATTCAATCACCGTGAAATTCCGTGTTCCGAACACGCTACATGCATCACGGTTGCGACAAATATTCACTTTAGAATTTAAGCAAGAAGATTACAGCACATTCATCCACCATACAAGGCTTACTGACACTTTGAAGAATTTTCTCAGATTTCACAGTTTAGATTTAACGCCAGTATTGAAAATGAGGCAGATTAGGCAAAAAAATGCTCTTGGAGCGAGTTGTACCCAAAAGATATGTAATTAACCTAGTTTCACTCACCATGACATTCCGTGTTCTGAACAGGTTCCATGCATCAAGGAATCAACAAACATCCTTTAATGAGTTGTGAACATGTGTTATCGATCTTTCATCCACGTTACAATGCATATTTATACATAGAAAGTTTTATTCTGATTTAGCAGATTTCTCCTAATGTCAGTTTCTAAAATCATGCAGTTTTTGTAGAAAAATCCTCGTGGATCAAGTACTTCCCAATAGAAATGTAATTTACTTAGTTTCCCTCACAGTGACATTCCAATTTACGAACACGCTACATGCATCAAGGTTTCAACACACTTTCTCGAATGAGTTGTGAACATGTAGATTACAGAACTTTCATCCACCATACATTGCACATTTACACCTAGAAAAATTAACTCTGAATTTGCAGCTTTTTCCAAAAGCCAGTTTCAAAAATCAGGCCGTTTTCTCTGAGAAAAATTTTTGGAATGTATTCTAACCAATAGGCATGTAATTTACATAGACTCCATTGCCGGGAATTTCCGTGATACGATCACTCTGCATGCATAATGCTTTCCACAAATATTCACCGCAGATTTGTTTGCATGTGATTTTACGAACTTCCATCACAATACAAGGCATATTGACACTTAGAAGCATTTTCTGAGATTTTTCGAGTATTATCAAATGCCAGTTTTGAAAATGAGGCAGATTTCCCAGAAAAATCTCTTGCAGTGAGTTCTACCGTAGAGACATGTATTTTACATAGATTCGCTCACTGTGATATTCTGTGTTTCAAACACGATTCACGTATCTCGGATTCGACAAATATTCACTACAGAGTTGTTAGCATGCGGATTACCAAATTTTCATCCACCATAAAAGGCATATTTACACCGAGAATCTATTAATCTGAGTTTGCATGGTTTTACTATCCCCAGTTTCGAAAATAAGGCCGATTTCTCAGGAAAATTCTCTTGGAGTGAATTCTAACCAAGAGAAATGTAATTTACATAAATTCCCTGGCCGTGTAATTCCGTGTTCCGAACATGCTACATGCATAAAGGTTTCGACAAATATTCACTACAAATTTGTTAGCATGTGGATTACCGAACTTTCATCACAATACATTGAATAATGATACATAGAAGGATTTTCTCAGATTTTGAAGCGTTTTGCAAATGCCAGTTTCAAAATTGACGAAGTTTTCCCAAAAAACACACTCCAAGCTAGTTCTACCCAATAGAGAAGTAATTTACATTGTTTCAACCACCGTGAAATTCCACATTCTGAACACGGTACATGCATCACGGATTAGAAAAAGATTCTTTAATATGTTGTGAAAATGTGGATTACTGAACTTTCTTGTAACATAAAGGCACATTTACACCTACAAATATTGACTCCCATTTTGCAGCGTTTTGCAAAATTCAGATTCGATATTCATGCAATTTTTGCAGAAACATTCTCTTCTAGCTCGTTCTACTCAATAGAATTGTAATTTACATCGTTTCATTACCGTAAAATTCCGTTTTCCAAAAGCGCTACATGAATCACGGTTTAAAAAAATAATTACTACAATGTTATTAGCATGTGGATTACCGGATTTTCATTCACCATTCAAGGCATATTGACACTTAGAAGCATTTTCTCAGATTTCACAGTGTTCTCCTAATGGCAGTTTTGAAAATGAGGCACATTTCGCAGGAATATTCTCTTCAAGCGAGTTCTACCCAATAGACATGTAAGTTACTTTGTTTCGTTCACTATGACATTCCGTATTCCAAACACGTTACATGCATCACGAATTCGACAGTCATTAATGAGTGTGAGCACGTGGATTACCGAACTTTCATCCACCATACAAGGCATATTTACACCTAGAAGTAGTTATTCTGATTTCGCAGGTTTTTGCTAACTTCCAGTTTGGAAAATCATGAAATTTTCGCAGAAACATTCAATTCAAGCGACTTCTATCCAGTAGAATTGTTATTTCAGAGTTTCACTCACCGAGACATTCCATGTTCCGAAAACGGTACATTCATCACGGCTTCGACAAACATTATTTTATGACCGTGAGCATGTGGATTACCGATTTTTCAACCACAATACAAGGCATATTTACACCTAGAAACATTTACTTAGATTTCGCAGGTTTTCCTAACGTCAGTTAATTAAATCAGGCAGTTTTTGCAGAAAAACACTCTTGGTGCTTGTTCTATCCAATAGACATCTCATTTTCATAGATACCGTCACCATAAGATTCCGTGTCCTGAATACGGTACATGCACCACGGATTCAACCAATATTCACGGCTGAGTCCATAGCATGTGAATTACACATCTTTAATAACCCATTGAAGACATATTGTCACCTTAAAGCATTTACTCAGATTTTGCAGCGTTTTCATAACAGCAGTTTCCAAACTGAGGCAGATTTTTCAGTAAAATGCTCCTGGAGCTTGTTCTAACAAATATATATTTAATTTACTTAGTTTCCCTCACCGTAATAGTCCGTGATCCGAACACGCTACATACATCACGGATTTGACAAACATTTTTAATAAGTTGTGAACATGTGTATTACAGAACCTTCATCCACCATACAAGGCTTATGTACACCTAGAAACATTAACTCTGAGTTCGCAGCAATTTCCTAATAGCATTTTCGAAAATCAGGCAGTTTACAAAGGAAAAAACTTTTGGAGCGTGTTCTATCCAATAGATATGTAAATTACATGGATTCGCTCACCGTGATATTCTGCATTCCGAACACTCTACATGTATCACGGATGCGACAAATATTCACTACAGATTTGTTAGCAAGTAGATTGCAGCACGTTCATCCACCATAGAAGGCTTACTGACACTTTGAAGATTTTTCTCAGATTTCAGAGTTTAGTTTTAAAGCCAGTTTTGAAAATGAGGCTGATTTGGCAGAAAAATGCTCTTGGAGCGAGTTGTACCCAAAAGATATGTAATTTACCTAGTTTCACTGACCGTGACATTCCGTCTTCTGAACACGTTCCATGCATCACAGATTCAACAAACAATCTTTAAAGAGTTGTGAACATGTGTATTACCGAACTTTCATCCACCTTACAATGCATACATTTACATAGAAAGTTTTATTCTGATTTAGTAGATTTCTCCTAATGTCAGTTTCTAAAATCATGCAGTTTTCACCGAAAAATCCTCTTGGAGCGTGTTCTAACCAATAGAACTGCAATTTACATAGAACCTTTCATCGTGAAATTCCGTGTTGTGTAAAAGCTACATGCATCAGGGATTCGACAAATATTCACTACAGAGTTTTTAGCATAAATATTAACGAACTTTCATCCACCATAAAAGCCATATTGACACTTTGAAGCATTTTCTCATATTTCGAAAGATTTTCCTAATGCCAGTTTTGAAAATGAGGCAGATTTGCAGAAAACATCTCATGGATTGAGTACTTCCCAACAGAAATATAATATATATTGTTTCACTCACAATGACATTCCAATTTACGAACATGCTTCATTCATGTAGGTTTCAACAAACTTTCTCGAATGAGTTGTGAACATGTAGATTACAGAACTTTCATCCACCATACATGGCATATTTACATGTAGAAACATTAATTCTGAATTTGCAGGTTTTTTCTAATGCCAGTTTTGTAAATCAGGCCGTTTTCTCATGAGAAAAATTTTGGAGCGAGTTCTACCCAATAGAAGTGTAATTTACATAGATTCCATACCCGGGAATTTCCATGAAACGATTACGCTACATGCATAACACAGTTTACAAATATTCACCACAGATTTTTTTGTATGCGGTTTTACGAACTTCCATCACAATACAAGGAATAGTGACAGTTTGAAGCATTTTCTAGGATTTTGCAGAGATTTTCAAATGCCAGTTTCGAAAATGAGGCAGATTTTGCATAAAAAGCTCTTGGAGCGAGTTTTACCCAAGAGACATATATTTTACACAGATTCGCTCAAAGCAATATTCTGTGTTGCAAACAGTCTTCATGTATCTCGGATTCGACAAATATTCACTACAGAGTTGTTAGCATGCGGATTACAAAACTTTCATCCACCATACAAGTCATTTTTACACCTAGAATCATTTACTCTGAGTTCGATGCATTTTCCCAAAAGCAGTTTCGAAAATCAGGCAGATTTCAAAGGAAAAAAATGTTTGAGCGTGTTCTACACAATACATATGTAAATTACATGGATTCTCCCGCTGTGAAATTACGTGTTTCGAACATGCTACATGCGGAAAGTATTCGACAAAAATGCACTAGATATTTGTTTGCATGTGGATAATAGGTCTTTAATCACAGTAAAGGACATATTGACACTTTGAAGCATTTTCTCTGCTTTTGCAGAGATTTTCAAACCCCAGTTTCGAAAATGAGGCAGATTTCGCAGAAAAATCTCTTGGAGCGAGTTCTACCCAAGAGACATGTATTTTACATAGATTAACTCACCGCGATATTCTGTGTTCCTAACACGCTTCATGTATCTCAGATTCGACAAATATTCACTACAGAGTTTTTAGCATGCGGATTACCAAACTCTCATCCACCATACAATTCATATTTACACCTAGAAATATTTACTCTGAGTTCATAGCATTTCCTAATAGCAGTTTTGAAAATCAGGCCGTTTTTAAAGGAAAAAAATATTTGAGCGTGTTCTACACAATACATATGTAAATTACATGGATTCTCCCGCTGTGAAATAACATGTCTCTAACACACTTCATGCAGAAAGGATTTGACACAAATACACTAAAGGGTTGTTTGCATGTGGATTACAGTACTTTCATCACAATACAAGGCATATTGATGCTTAGAAGCATTTTCTCTGATTTCACACAGCTTTCGAAACGCCAGTTTCGAAAATGAGGCCAATTTCACGGCAAAATACTCTTGGAGCGTGTCTTACCAATAGACATGTAATTTACATGGATTCGCTCACCATGAAATTCCGTGTCCCTAACATGCTACATGCATCTTGGTTTCGACAAATATTCACTACAGAGTTGTTAGCAAGTGGATTACAGCACTTTCATCCACCATACAAGGCTTACTGACACTTTGAAACATTTTCTCAAATTTCACAGGTTAGTTTTAACGCCAGTATTGAAAATGAGGCATTTTTGGCAGAAAAATGCTCTTGGAGCGAGTTGTACCCAAAAGATATGTAATTTACCTACTTTCACTCACCGTGAATTTCCGTGTTCTGAACACGTTCCATGCATCATGGATTCAACAAACATTCTTTAATGAGTTGTGAACATGTGTATTACCGAACTTTCATCCACCTTACAATGCATATTTATACATAGAAATTTTTATTCTGATTTAGTAGATTTCTCCTAATGTCAGTTTCTAAAGTCATGCAGTTTTCGCCAAAAAATTTTCTTGGAGCGTGTTCTAACCAATAGACATGCAATTTACATACAACCCTTCATCGTGGAATTCCGTGTTCTGAAAAAGATACAACCATCACGGATTCGACAAATATTCACTACAGAGTTGTTAGCATAAGGATTACCGAACTTTCATCCACCATAAAAGACATTTTGGCACTTTGAAGCATTTTCACGTATTTCAAAAGTTTTTCCTAATTCCAGTTTTGAAAATGAGGCAGATTCGCAGAAAAATTCTCGTGGTGCGAGTACTTCCCAACAGAAATGGAATATACATAGTTTCACCTCAGTGACATTCCAATTTCTGAACATGCTACATGCATCAAGGTTTCAACAAACTTTCTCGAATAAGTTGTGAACATGTAGATTACAGCATTTTCATCCACCATACATGGCATAATTACACCTAGAAATATTAACTCTGAATTTGCAGCTACTTCCTAATGCCAGTTTCGAAAATGAGGCCGTTTTCTTAGGAAAAAATTTTTAGAGCTAGTTCTACTCTATTGACGTGTAATTTACATAGATCCCATCGTCGGCAATTTCCATGATACGATCACGCTACATGCATAACGCTTTCTACAAATATTCACCACAGATTTGTTTGCATGTGGTTTTACCAACTTCCATCACAATACAAGGCATATTGACACTTTGAAGCATTTTCTACGTTTTTGCAGAGATTTTCAAATGCCAGTTTCGAAAATGAGGCAGATTTCTTGGCAAAATTCTCTTGCAGCGAGTTCTACCCAAGAGACATTTATTTTTCATAGATTAGCTCACCGCGATATTCTGTGTTCAAAAAACGCTTCATATATATTGGATTCAACAAATATTCACTACAAAGATGTTAGCATGCAGATTACCAAACTTTCATCCACCATACAAGTCATATTTAACCTAGAAACATTTACACTGAGTTCGCAGATATTTCATAAGAGCATTTTCTAAAATCAGGCAGTTTTCAAAGTAAGAAAATGTCTGAGCGTGTTCTACCCAATAGATATTTAAATTACATAGATTCTCCTGCTGTGAAATTATGTGATTTGAACACGCTACATGCAGAAAGCTTTCGACAAAAATACACTACAGAGTTGTTTGCATGTGGATTACAGTTCTTTCATCACAATACAGGGCAGATTGATGCTTAGAAGCTTTTTCTCTGATTTCACACAGCTTTCCAAATGCCAGTTTCGAAAATGAGGCCAATTTCACGGCAAAAACCTCTTGGAGCGGGTCTAACCAATAGACATGTAATTTACAAGGATTCGATCACCGTGAAATTCCGTATTCCGAACACGCTACATGCATCACGGTTGTGACAAATATTCACTTTACAATTTTAGCAAGTAGATTACAGCACATTCATCCACCATACAAGGCTTACTGACACTTTGAAGAATTTTCTCAGATTTCACAGTTTAGATTTAACGCCAGTATTGAAAATGAGGCAGATTAGGCAGAAAAATGCTCTTGGAGCTAGTTGTACCCAAAAGATATGTAATTTACCTAGTTTCACTCACCGTGACATTCCATGTTCTGAAAGGTTCCATGCATCAAGGAATCAACAAACATCCTTTAATGAGTTGTGAACATGTGTATTATCGATCTTTCATCCACGTTACAATGCATATTTATACATAGAAAGTTTTATTCTGATTTAGCAGATTTCTCCTAATGTCAGTTTCTAAAATCATGCAGTTTTTGTAGAAAAATCCTCGTGGATCAAGTACTTCCCAATAGAAATGTAATTTACTTAGTTTCCCTCACAGTGACATTCCAATTTACGAACACGCTACATGCATCAAGGTTTCAACACACTTTCTCGAATGAGTTGTGAACATGTAGATTACAGAACTTTCATCCACCATACATTGCACATTTACACCTAGAAAAATTAACTCTGAATTTGCAGCTCTTTCCAAAAGCCAGTTTCAAAAATCATGCCATTTTCTCTGGGAAAAATTTTTGGAATGTATTCTAACCAATAGGCATGTAATTTACATAGACTCCATTGCCGGGAATTTCCGTGATACGATCACTCTACATGCATAATGCTTTCTACAAATATTCACCGCAGATTTGTTTGCATGTGATTTTACGAACTTCCATCACAATACAAGGCATATTGACACTTAGAAGCATTTTCTGAGATTTTTCGAATATTATCAAACGCCAGTTTTGAAAATGAGGCAGATTTCCCAGAAAAATCTCTTGCAGTGAGTTCTACTGTAGAGACATGTATTTTACATAGATTCGCTCACTGTGATATTCTGTGTTTCAAACACGATTCACGTATCTCGGATTCGACAAATATTCACTACAGAGTTGTTAGCATGCGGATTACCAAACTTTCATCCACCATAAAAGGCATGTTTACACCGAGAATCTATTAATCTGAGTTTGCATGGTTTTCCTATCCCCAGTTTCGAAAATAAGGCCGATTTCTCAGGAAAATTCTCTTGGAGTGAATTCTAACCAAGAGAAATGTAATTTACATAAATTCCCTGGCCGTGTAATTCCGTGTTCCGAACATGCTACATGCATAAAGGATTCGACAAATATTCACTACAAATTTGTTAGCATGTGGATTACCGATCTTTCATCACAATACATTGAATATTGATACTTAGAAGTATTTTCTCAGATTTTGCAGCTTTTTGCAAATGCCAGTTTCAAAATTGACGAAGTTTTCCCAAAAAACACACTCCAAGCTAGTTCTACCCAATAGAGAAGTAATTTACATTGTTTCAACCACCGTGAAATTCCACATTCTGAACACGGTACATGCATCACGGATTAGAAAAAGATTCTTTAATATGTTGTGAAAATGTGGATTACTGAACTTTCTTGTAACATAAAGGCACATTTACACCTACAAATATTGACTCCCATTTTGCAGCGTTTTGCAAAATTCAGATTCGATATTCATGCAATTTTCGCAGAAACATTCTCTTCTAGCTCGTTCTACTCAATAGAATTGTAATTTACATCGTTTCATTACCGTAAAATTCCGTTTTCCAAAAGCGCTACATGAATCACGGTTTAAAAAAATAATTACTACAATGTTATTAGCATGTGGATTACCGGATTTTCATTCACCATTCAAGGCATATTGACACTTAGAAGCATTTTCTCAGATTTCACAGTGTTCTCCTAATGGCAGTTTTGAAAATGAGGCACATTTCGCAGGAATATTCTCTTCAAGCGAGTTCTACTCAATAGACATGTAAGTTACTTTGTTTCGTTCACTATGACATTCCGTATTCCAAACACGTTACATGCATCACGAATTCGACAGTCATTAATGAGTGTGAGCACGTGGATTACCGAACTTTCATCCACCATACAAGGCATATTTACACCTAGAAGTAGTTATTCTGATTTCGCAGGTTTTTGCTAACTTCCAGTTTGGAAAATCATGAAATTTTCGCAGAAACATTCAATTCAAGCGACTTCTATCCAGTAGAATTGTTATTTCAGAGTTTCACTCACCGAGACATTCCATGTTCCGGAAACGGTACATTCATCACGGCTTCGACAAACATTATTTTATGACCGTGAGCATGTGGATTACCGATTTTTCAACCACAATACAAGGCATATTTACACCTAGAAACATTTACTTAGATTTCGCAGGTTTTCCTAACGTCAGTTAATTAAATCAGGCAGTTTTTGCAGAAAAACACTCTTGGTGCTTGTTCTATCCAATAGACATCTCATTTTCATAGATACCGTCACCATAAGATTCCGTGTTCTGAATACGGTACATGCACCACGGATTCAACCAATATTCACGGCTGAGTCCATAGCATGTGAATTACACATCTTTAATAACCCATTGAAGACATATTGTCACCTTAAAGCATTTACTCAGATTTTGCAGCGTTTTCATAACAGCAGTTTCCAAACTGAGGCAGATTTTTCAGTAAAATGCTCCTGGAGCTTGTTCTAACAAATATATATTTAATTTACTTAGTTTCCCTCACCGTAATAGTCCGTGATCCGAACACGCTACATACATCACGGATTTGACAAACATTTTTAATAAGTTGTGAACATGTGTATTACAGAACCTTCATCCACCATACAAGGCATATGTACACCTAGAAACATTAACTCTGAGTTCGCAGCTATTTCCTAATAGCATTTTCGAAAATCAGGCAGTTTACAAAGGAAAAAACTTTTGGAGCGTGTTCTATCCAATAGATATGTAAATTACATGGATTCGCTCACCGTGATATTCTGCATTCCGAACACTCTACATGTATCACGGATGCGACAAATATTCACTACAGATTTGTTAGCAAGTAGATTGCAGCACGTTCATCCACCATAGAAGGCTTACTGACACTTTGAAGATTTTTCTCAGATTTCAGAGTTTAGTTTTAAAGCCAGTTTTGAAAATGAGGCTGATTTGGCAGAAAAATGCTCTTGGAGCGAGTTGTACCCAAAAGATATGTAATTTACCTAGTTTCACTGACCGTGACATTCCGTCTTCTGAACACGTTCCATGCATCACAGATTCAACAAACAATCTTTAAAGAGTTGTGAACATGTGTATTACCGAACTTTCATCCACCTTACAATGCATACATTTACATAGAAAGTTTTATTCTGATTTAGTAGATTTCTCCTAATGTCAGTTTCTAAAATCATGCAGTTTTCACCGAAAAATCCTCTTGGAGCGTGTTCTAACCAATAGAACTGCAATTTACATAGAACCTTTCATCGTGAAATTCCGTGTTCTGTAAAAGCTACATGCATCACGGATTCGACAAATATTCACTACAGAGTTGTTAGCATAAATATTAACGAACTTTCATCCACCATAAAAGCCATATTGACACTTTGAAGCATTTTCTCATATTTCGAAAGATTTTCCTAATGCCAGTTTTGAAAATGAGGCAGATTTGCAGAAAAAATCTCATGGATTGAGTACTTCCCAACAGAAATATAATATATATTGTTTCACTCACAATGACATTCCAATTTACGAACATGCTTCATTCATGTAGGTTTCAACAAACTTTCTCGAATGAGTTGTGAACATGTAGATTACAGAACTTTCATCCACCATACATGGCATATTTACATGTAGAAACATTAATTCTGAATTTGCAGGTTTTTTCTAATGCCAGTTTTGTAAATCAGGCCGTTTTCTCATGAGAAAAATTTTGGAGCGAGTTCTACCCAATAGAAGTGTAATTTACATAGATTCCATACCCGGGAATTTCCATGAAACGATTACGCTACATGCATAACACAGTTTACAAATATTCACCACAGATTTTTTTGTATGCGGTTTTACGAACTTCCATCACAATACAAGGAATAGTGACAGTTTGAAGCATTTTCTAGGATTTTGCAGAGATTTTCAAATGCCAGTTTCGAAAATGAGGCAGATTTTGCATAAAAAGCTCTTGGAGCGAGTTTTACCCAAGAGACATATATTTTACACAGATTCGCTCAAAGCAATATTCTGTGTTGCAAACAGTCTTCATGTATCTCGGATTCGACAAATATTCACTACAGAGTTGTTAGCATGCGGATTACAAAACTTTCATCCACCATACAAGTCATTTTTACCCCTAGAAACATTTACTCTGAGTTCGATGCATTTTCCCAATAGCAGTTTCGAAAATCAGGCAGATTTCAAAGGAAAAAAATGTTTGAGCGTGTTCTACACAATACATATGTAAATTACATAGTTTCTCCCGCTGTGAAATTACGTGTTTCGAACATGCTACATGCGGAAAGTATTCGACAAAAATGCACTAGATATTTGTTTGCATGTGGATAATAGGTCTTTAATCACAGTAAAGGACATATTGACACTTTGAAGCATTTTCTCTGCTTTTGCAGAGATTTTCAAACCCCAGTTTCGAAAATGAGGCAGATTTCGCAGAAAAATCTCTTGGAGCGAGTTCTACCCAAGAGACATGTATTTTACATAGATTAACTCACCGCGATATTCTGTGTTCCTAACACGCTTCATGTATCTCAGATTCGACAAATATTCACTACAGAGTTTTTAGCATGCGGATTACCAAACTCTCATCCACCATACAATTCATATTTACACCTAGAAATATTTACTCTGAGTTCACAGCATTTCCTAATAGCAGTTTTGAAAATCAGGCCGTTTCTAAAGGAAAAAAATATTTGAGCGTGTTCTACACAATACATATGTAAATTACATGGATTCTCCCGCTGTGAAATAACATGTCTCTAACACACTTCATGCAGAAAGGATTTGACACAAATACACTAAAGGGTTGTTTGCATGTGGATTACAGTACTTTCATCACAATACAAGGCATATTGATGCTTAGAAGCATTTTCTCTGATTTCACACAGCTTTCGAAACGCCAGTTTCGAAAATGAGGCCAATTTCACGGCAAAATACTCTTGGAGCGTGTCTTACCAATAGACATGTAATTTACATGGATTCGCTCACCATGAAATTCCGTGTCCCTAACACGCTACATGCATCTTGGTTTCGACAAATATTCACTACAGAGTTGTTAGCAAGTGGATTACAGCACTTTCATCCACCATACAAGGCTTACTGACACTTTGAAACATTTTCTCAAATTTCACAGGTTAGTTTTAACGCCAGTATTGAAAATGAGGCATTTTTGGCAGAAAAATGCTCTTGGAGCGAGTTGTACCCAAAAGATATGTAATTTACCTACTTTCACTCACCGTGAATTTCCGTGTTCTGAACACGTTCCATGCATCATGGATTCAACAAACATTCTTTAATGAGTTGTGAACATGTGTATTACCGAACTTTCATCCACCTTACAATGCATATTTATACATAGAAATTTTTATTCTGATTTAGTAGATTTCTCCTAATGTCAGTTTCTAAAGTCATGCAGTTTTCGCCAAAAAATTTTCTTGGAGCGTGTTCTAACCAATAGACATGCAATTTACATACAACCCTTCATCGTGGAATTCCGTGTTCTGAAAAAGATACAAGCATCACGGATTCGACAAATATTCACTACAGAGTTGTTAGCATAAGGATTACCGAACTTTCATCCACCATAAAAGACATTTTGGCACTTTGAAGCATTTTCACGTATTTCAAAAGTTTTTCCTAATTCCAGTTTTGAAAATGAGGCAGATTCGCAGAAAAATTCTCGTGGTGCGAGTACTTCCCAACAGAAATGGAATATACATAGTTTCACCTCAGTGACATTCCAATTTCTGAACATGCTACATGCATCAAGGTTTCAACAAACTTTCTCGAATAAGTTGTGAACATGTAGATTACAGCATTTTCATCCACCATACATGGCATAATTACACCTAGAAATATTAACTCTGAATTTGCAGCTACTTCCTAATGCCAGTTTCGAAAATGAGGCCGTTTTCTTAGGAAAAAATTTTTAGAGCTAGTTCTACTCTATTGACGTGTAATTTACATAGATCCCATCGTCGGCAATTTCCATGATACGATCACGCTACATGCATAACGCTTTCTACAAATATTCACCACAGATTTGTTTGCATGTGGTTTTACCAACTTCCATCACAATACAAGGCATATTGACACTTTGAAGCATTTTCTACGTTTTTGCAGAGATTTTCAAATGCCAGTTTCGAAAATGAGGCAGATTTCTTGGCAAAATTCTCTTGCAGCGAGTTCTACCCAAGAGACATTTATTTTTCATAGATTAGCTCACCGCGATATTCTGTGTTCAAAAAACGCTTCATATATATTGGATTCAACAAATATTCACTACAAAGATGTTAGCATGCAGATTACCAAACTTTCATCCACCATACAAGTCATATTTAACCTAGAAACATTTACACTGAGTTCGCAGATATTTCATAAGAGCATTTTCTAAAATCAGGCAGTTTTCAAAGTAAGAAAATGTCTGAGCGTGTTCTACCCAATAGATATTTAAATTACATAGATTCTCCTGCTGTGAAATTATGTGATTTGAACACGCTACATGCAGAAAGCTTTCGACAAAAATACACTACAGAGTTGTTTGCATGTGGATTACAGTTCTTTCATCACAATACAGGGCAGATTGATGCTTAGAAGCTTTTTCTCTGATTTCACACAGCTTTCCAAATGCCAGTTTCGAAAATGAGGCCAATTTCACGGCAAAAACCTCTTGGAGCGGGTCTAACCAATCGACATGTAATTTACATGGATTCGATCACCGTGAAATTCCGTATTCCGAACACGCTACATGCATCACGGTTGTGACAAATATTCACTTTACAATTTTAGCAAGTAGATTACAGCACATTCATCCACCATACAAGGCTTACTGACACTTTGAAGAATTTTCTCAGATTTCACAGTTTAGATTTAACGCCAGTATTGAAAATGAGGCAGATTAGGCAGAAAAATGCTCTTGGAGCTAGTTGTACCCAAAAGATATGTAATTTACCTAGTTTCACTGACCGTGACATTCCGTCTTCTGAACACGTTCCATGCATCACAGATTCAACAAACAATCTTTAAAGAGTTGTGAACATGTGTATTACCGAACTTTCATCCACCTTACAATGCATACATTTACATAGAAAGTTTTATTCTGATTTAGTAGATTTCTCCTAATGTCAGTTTCTAAAATCATGCAGTTTTCACCGAAAAATCCTCTTGGAGCGTGTTCTAACCAATAGAACTGCAATTTACATAGAACCTTTCATCGTGAAATTCCGTGTTCTGTAAAAGCTACATGCATCACGGATTCGACAAATATTCACTACAGAGTTGTTAGCATAAATATTAACGAACTTTCATCCACCATAAAAGCCATATTGACACTTTGAAGCATTTTCTCATATTTCGAAAGATTTTCCTAATGCCAGTTTTGAAAATGAGGCAGATTTGCAGAAAAAATCTCATGGATTGAGTACTTCCCAACAGAAATATAATATATATTGTTTCACTCACAATGACATTCCAATTTACGAACATGCTTCATTCATGTAGGTTTCAACAAACTTTCTCGAATGAGTTGTGAACATGTAGATTACAGAACTTTCATCCACCATACATGGCATATTTACATGTAGAAACATTAATTCTGAATTTGCAGGTTTTTTCTAATGCCAGTTTTGTAAATCAGGCCGTTTTCTCATGAGAAAAATTTTGGAGCGAGTTCTACCCAATAGAAGTGTAATTTACATAGATTCCATACCCGGGAATTTCCATGAAACGATTACGCTACATGCATAACACAGTTTACAAATATTCACCACAGATTTTTTTGTATGCGGTTTTACGAACTTCCATCACAATACAAGGAATAGTGACAGTTTGAAGCATTTTCTAGGATTTTGCAGAGATTTTCAAATGCCAGTTTCGAAAATGAGGCAGATTTTGCATAAAAAGCTCTTGGAGCGAGTTTTACCCAAGAGACATATATTTTACACAGATTCGCTCAAAGCAATATTCTGTGTTGCAAACAGTCTTCATGTATCTCGGATTCGACAAATATTCACTACAGAGTTGTTAGCATGCGGATTACAAAACTTTCATCCACCATACAAGTCATTTTTACCCCTAGAAACATTTACTCTGAGTTCGATGCATTTTCCCAATAGCAGTTTCGAAAATCAGGCAGATTTCAAAGGAAAAAAATGTTTGAGCGTGTTCTACACAATACATATGTAAATTACATAGTTTCTCCCGCTGTGAAATTACGTGTTTCGAACATGCTACATGCGGAAAGTATTCGACAAAAATGCACTAGATATTTGTTTGCATGTGGATAATAGGTCTTTAATCACAGTAAAGGACATATTGACACTTTGAAGCATTTTCTCTGCTTTTGCAGAGATTTTCAAACCCCAGTTTCGAAAATGAGGCAGATTTCGCAGAAAAATCTCTTGGAGCGAGTTCTACCCAAGAGACATGTATTTTACATAGATTAACTCACCGCGATATTCTGTGTTCCTAACACGCTTCATGTATCTCAGATTCGACAAATATTCACTACAGAGTTTTTAGCATGCGGATTACCAAACTCTCATCCACCATACAATTCATATTTACACCTAGAAATATTTACTCTGAGTTCACAGCATTTCCTAATAGCAGTTTTGAAAATCAGGCCGTTTCTAAAGGAAAAAAATATTTGAGCGTGTTCTACACAATACATATGTAAATTACATGGATTCTCCCGCTGTGAAATAACATGTCTCTAACACACTTCATGCAGAAAGGATTTGACACAAATACACTAAAGGGTTGTTTGCATGTGGATTACAGTACTTTCATCACAATACAAGGCATATTGATGCTTAGAAGCATTTTCTCTGATTTCACACAGCTTTCGAAACGCCAGTTTCGAAAATGAGGCCAATTTCACGGCAAAATACTCTTGGAGCGTGTCTTACCAATAGACATGTAATTTACATGGATTCGCTCACCATGAAATTCCGTGTCCCTAACACGCTACATGCATCTTGGTTTCGACAAATATTCACTACAGAGTTGTTAGCAAGTGGATTACAGCACTTTCATCCACCATACAAGGCTTACTGACACTTTGAAACATTTTCTCAAATTTCACAGGTTAGTTTTAACGCCAGTATTGAAAATGAGGCATTTTTGGCAGAAAAATGCTCTTGGAGCGAGTTGTACCCAAAAGATATGTAATTTACCTACTTTCACTCACCGTGAATTTCCGTGTTCTGAACACGTTCCATGCATCATGGATTCAACAAACATTCTTTAATGAGTTGTGAACATGTGTATTACCGAACTTTCATCCACCTTACAATGCATATTTATACATAGAAATTTTTATTCTGATTTAGTAGATTTCTCCTAATGTCAGTTTCTAAAGTCATGCAGTTTTCGCCAAAAAATTTTCTTGGAGCGTGTTCTAACCAATAGACATGCAATTTACATACAACCCTTCATCGTGGAATTCCGTGTTCTGAAAAAGATACAAGCATCACGGATTCGACAAATATTCACTACAGAGTTGTTAGCATAAGGATTACCGAACTTTCATCCACCATAAAAGACATTTTGGCACTTTGAAGCATTTTCACGTATTTCAAAAGTTTTTCCTAATTCCAGTTTTGAAAATGAGGCAGATTCGCAGAAAAATTCTCGTGGTGCGAGTACTTCCCAACAGAAATGGAATATACATAGTTTCACCTCAGTGACATTCCAATTTCTGAACATGCTACATGCATCAAGGTTTCAACAAACTTTCTCGAATAAGTTGTGAACATGTAGATTACAGCATTTTCATCCACCATACATGGCATAATTACACCTAGAAATATTAACTCTGAATTTGCAGCTACTTCCTAATGCCAGTTTCGAAAATGAGGCCGTTTTCTTAGGAAAAAATTTTTAGAGCTAGTTCTACTCTATTGACGTGTAATTTACATAGATCCCATCGTCGGCAATTTCCATGATACGATCACGCTACATGCATAACGCTTTCTACAAATATTCACCACAGATTTGTTTGCATGTGGTTTTACCAACTTCCATCACAATACAAGGCATATTGACACTTTGAAGCATTTTCTACGTTTTTGCAGAGATTTTCAAATGCCAGTTTCGAAAATGAGGCAGATTTCTTGGCAAAATTCTCTTGCAGCGAGTTCTACCCAAGAGACATTTATTTTTCATAGATTAGCTCACCGCGATATTCTGTGTTCAAAAAACGCTTCATATATATTGGATTCAACAAATATTCACTACAAAGATGTTAGCATGCAGATTACCAAACTTTCATCCACCATACAAGTCATATTTAACCTAGAAACATTTACACTGAGTTCGCAGATATTTCATAAGAGCATTTTCTAAAATCAGGCAGTTTTCAAAGTAAGAAAATGTCTGAGCGTGTTCTACCCAATAGATATTTAAATTACATAGATTCTCCTGCTGTGAAATTATGTGATTTGAACACGCTACATGCAGAAAGCTTTCGACAAAAATACACTACAGAGTTGTTTGCATGTGGATTACAGTTCTTTCATCACAATACAGGGCAGATTGATGCTTAGAAGCTTTTTCTCTGATTTCACACAGCTTTCCAAATGCCAGTTTCGAAAATGAGGCCAATTTCACGGCAAAAACCTCTTGGAGCGGGTCTAACCAATAGACATGTAATTTACATGGATTCGATCACCGTGAAATTCCGTATTCCGAACACGCTACATGCATCACGGTTGTGACAAATATTCACTTTACAATTTTAGCAAGTAGATTACAGCACATTCATCCACCATACAAGGCTTACTGACACTTTGAAGAATTTTCTCAGATTTCACAGTTTAGATTTAACGCCAGTATTGAAAATGAGGCAGATTAGGCAGAAAAATGCTCTTGGAGCTAGTTGTACCCAAAAGATATGTAATTTACCTAGTTTCACTCACCGTGACATTCCATGTTCTGAAAGGTTCCATGCATCAAGGAATCAACAAACATCCTTTAATGAGTTGTGAACATGTGTATTATCGATCTTTCATCCACGTTACAATGCATATTTATACATAGAAAGTTTTATTCTGATTTAGCAGATTTCTCCTAATGTCAGTTTCTAAAATCATGCAGTTTTTGTAGAAAAATCCTCGTGGATCAAGTACTTCCCAATAGAAATGTAATTTACTTAGTTTCCCTCACAGTGACATTCCAATTTACGAACACGCTACATGCATCAAGGTTTCAACACACTTTCTCGAATGAGTTGTGAACATGTAGATTACAGAACTTTCATCCACCATACATTGCACATTTACACCTAGAAAAATTAACTCTGAATTTGCAGCTTTTTCCAAAAGCCAGTTTCAAAAATCAGGCCGTTTTCTCTGAGAAAAATTTTTGGAATGTATTCTAACCAATAGGCATGTAATTTACATAGACTCCATTGCCGGGAATTTCCGTGATACGATCACTCTGCATGCATAATGCTTTCCACAAATATTCACCGCAGATTTGTTTGCATGTGATTTTACGAACTTCCATCACAATACAAGGCATATTGACACTTAGAAGCATTTTCTGAGATTTTTCGAGTATTATCAAATGCCAGTTTTGAAAATGAGGCAGATTTCCCAGAAAAATCTCTTGCAGTGAGTTCTACCGTAGAGACATGTATTTTACATAGATTCGCTCACTGTGATATTCTGTGTTTCAAACACGATTCACGTATCTCGGATTCGACAAATATTCACTACAGAGTTGTTAGCATGCGGATTACCAAATTTTCATCCACCATAAAAGGCATATTTACACCGAGAATCTATTAATCTGAGTTTGCATGGTTTTACTATCCCCAGTTTCGAAAATAAGGCCGATTTCTCAGGAAAATTCTCTTGGAGTGAATTCTAACCAAGAGAAATGTAATTTACATAAATTCCCTGGCCGTGTAATTCCGTGTTCCGAACATGCTACATGCATAAAGGTTTCGACAAATATTCACTACAAATTTGTTAGCATGTGGATTACCGAACTTTCATCACAATACATTGAATAATGATACATAGAAGGATTTTCTCAGATTTTGAAGCGTTTTGCAAATGCCAGTTTCAAAATTGACGAAGTTTTCCCAAAAAACACACTCCAAGCTAGTTCTACCCAATAGAGAAGTAATTTACATTGTTTCAACCACCGTGAAATTCCACATTCTGAACACGGTACATGCATCACGGATTAGAAAAAGATTCTTTAATATGTTGTGAAAATGTGGATTACTGAACTTTCTTGTAACATAAAGGCACATTTACACCTACAAATATTGACTCCCATTTTGCAGCTTTTTGCAAAATTCAGATTCGATATTCATGCAATTTTCGCAGAAACATTCTCTTCTAGCTCGTTCTACTCAATAGAATTGTAATTTACATCGTTTCATTACCGTAAAATTCCGTTTTCCAAAAGCGCTACATGAATCACGGTTTAAAAAAATAATTACTACAATGTTATTAGCATGTGGATTACCGGATTTTCATTCACCATTCAAGGCATATTGACACTTAGAAGCATTTTCTCAGATTTCACAGTGTTCTCCTAATGGCAGTTTTGAAAATGAGGCACATTTCGCAGGAATATTCTCTTCAAGCGAGTTCTACCCAATAGACATGTAAGTTACTTTGTTTCGTTCACTATGACATTCCGTATTCCAAACACGTTACATGCATCACGAATTTGACAGTCATTAATGAGTGTGAGCTCGTGGATTACCGAACTTTCATCCACCATACAAGGCATATTTACACCTAGAAGTAGTTATTCTGATTTCGCAGGTTTTTGCTAACTTCCAGTTTGGAAAATCATGAAATTTTCGCAGAAACATTCAATTCAAGCGACTTCTATCCAGTAGAATTGTTATTTCAGAGTTTCACTCACCGAGACATTCCATGTTCCGGAAACGGTACATTCATCACGGCTTCGACAAACATTATTTTATGACCGTGAGCATGTGGATTACCGATTTTTCAACCACAATACAAGGCATATTTACACCTAGAAACATTTACTTAGATTTCGCAGGTTTTCCTAACGTCAGTTAATTAAATCAGGCAGTTTTTGCAGAAAAACACTCTTGGTGCTTGTTCTATCCAATAGACATCTCATTTTCATAGATACCGTCACCATAAGATTCCGTGTTCTGAATACGGTACATGCACCACGGATTCAACCAATATTCACGGCTGAGTCCATAGCATGTGAATTACACATCTTTAATAACCCATTGAAGACATATTGTCACCTTAAAGCATTTACTCAGATTTTGCAGCGTTTTCATAACAGCAGTTTCCAAACTGAGGCAGATTTTTCAGTAAAATGCTCCTGGAGCTTGTTCTAACAAATATATATTTAATTTACTTAGTTTCCCTCACCGTAATAGTCCGTGATCCGAACACGCTACATACATCACGGATTTGACAAACATTTTTAATAAGTTGTGAACATGTGTATTACAGAACCTTCATCCACCATACAAGGCTTATGTACACCTAGAAACATTAACTCTGAGTTCGCAGCAATTTCCTAATAGCATTTTCGAAAATCAGGCAGTTTACAAAGGAAAAAACTTTTGGAGCGTGTTCTATCCAATAGATATGTAAATTACATGGATTCGCTCACCGTGATATTCTGCATTCCGAACACTCTACATGTATCACGGATGCGACAAATATTCACCACAGATTTGTTAGCAAGTAGATTGCAGCACGTTCATCCACCATAGAAGGCTTACTGACACTTTGAAGATTTTTCTCAGATTTCAGAGTTTAGTTTTAAAGCCAGTTTTGAAAATGAGGCTGATTTGGCAGAAAAATGCTCTTGGAGCGAGTTGTACCCAAAAGATATGTAATTTACCTAGTTTCACTGACCGTGACATTCCGTCTTCTGAACACGTTCCATGCATCACAGATTCAACAAACAATCTTTAAAGAGTTGTGAACATGTGTATTACCGAACTTTCATCCACCTTACAATGCATACATTTACATAGAAAGTTTTATTCTGATTTAGTAGATTTCTCCTAATGTCAGTTTCTAAAATCATGCAGTTTTCACCGAAAAATCCTCTTGGAGCGTGTTCTAACCAATAGAACTGCAATTTACATAGAACCTTTCATCGTGAAATTCCGTGTTCTGTAAAAGCTACATGCATCACGGATTCGACAAATATTCACTACAGAGTTGTTAGCATAAATATTAACGAACTTTCATCCACCATAAAAGCCATATTGACACTTTGAAGCATTTTCTCATATTTCGAAAGATTTTCCTAATGCCAGTTTTGAAAATGAGGCAGATTTGCAGAAAAAATCTCATGGATTGAGTACTTCCCAACAGAAATATAATATATATTGTTTCACTCACAATGACATTCCAATTTACGAACATGCTTCATTCATGTAGGTTTCAACAAACTTTCTCGAATGAGTTGTGAACATGTAGATTACAGAACTTTCATCCACCATACATGGCATATTTACATGTAGAAACATTAATTCTGAATTTGCAGGTTTTTTCTAATGCCAGTTTTGTAAATCAGGCCGTTTTCTCATGAGAAAAATTTTGGAGCGAGTTCTACCCAATAGAAGTGTAATTTACATAGATTCCATACCCGGGAATTTCCATGAAACGATTACGCTACATGCATAACACAGTTTACAAATATTCACCACAGATTTTTTTGTATGCGGTTTTACGAACTTCCATCACAATACAAGGAATAGTGACAGTTTGAAGCATTTTCTAGGATTTTGCAGAGATTTTCAAATGCCAGTTTCGAAAATGAGGCAGATTTTGCATAAAAAGCTCTTGGAGCGAGTTTTACCCAAGAGACATATATTTTACACAGATTCGCTCAAAGCAATATTCTGTGTTGCAAACAGTCTTCATGTATCTCGGATTCGACAAATATTCACTACAGAGTTGTTAGCATGCGGATTACAAAACTTTCATCCACCATACAAGTCATTTTTACCCCTAGAAACATTTACTCTGAGTTCGATGCATTTTCCCAATAGCAGTTTCGAAAATCAGGCAGATTTCAAAGGAAAAAAATGTTTGAGCGTGTTCTACACAATACATATGTAAATTACATAGTTTCTCCCGCTGTGAAATTACGTGTTTCGAACATGCTACATGCGGAAAGTATTCGACAAAAATGCACTAGATATTTGTTTGCATGTGGATAATAGGTCTTTAATCACAGTAAAGGACATATTGACACTTTGAAGCATTTTCTCTGCTTTTGCAGAGATTTTCAAACCCCAGTTTCGAAAATGAGGCAGATTTCGCAGAAAAATCTCTTGGAGCGAGTTCTACCCAAGAGACATGTATTTTACATAGATTAACTCACCGCGATATTCTGTGTTCCTAACACGCTTCATGTATCTCAGATTCGACAAATATTCACTACAGAGTTTTTAGCATGCGGATTACCAAACTCTCATCCACCATACAATTCATATTTACACCTAGAAATATTTACTCTGAGTTCACAGCATTTCCTAATAGCAGTTTTGAAAATCAGGCCGTTTTTAAAGGAAAAAAATATTTGAGCGTGTTCTACACAATACATATGTAAATTACATGGATTCTCCCGCTGTGAAATAACATGTCTCTAACACACTTCATGCAGAAAGGATTTGACACAAATACACTAAAGGGTTGTTTGCATGTGGATTACAGTACTTTCATCACAATACAAGGCATATTGATGCTTAGAAGCATTTTCTCTGATTTCACACAGCTTTCGAAACGCCAGTTTCGAAAATGAGGCCAATTTCACGGCAAAATACTCTTGGAGCGTGTCTTACCAATAGACATGTAATTTACATGGATTCGCTCACCATGAAATTCCGTGTCCCTAACACGCTACATGCATCTTGGTTTCGACAAATATTCACTACAGAGTTGTTAGCAAGTGGATTACAGCACTTTCATCCACCATACAAGGCTTACTGACACTTTGAAACATTTTCTCAAATTTCACAGGTTAGTTTTAACACCAGTATTGAAAATGAGGCATTTTTGGCAGAAAAATGCTCTTGGAGCGAGTTGTACCCAAAAGATATGTAATTTACCTACTTTCACTCACCGTGAATTTCCGTGTTCTGAACACGTTCCATGCATCATGGATTCAACAAACATTCTTTAATGAGTTGTGAACATGTGTATTACCGAACTTTCATCCACCTTACAATGCATATTTATACATAGAAATTTTTATTCTGATTTAGTAGATTTCTCCTAATGTCAGTTTCTAAAGTCATGCAGTTTTCGCCAAAAAATTTTCTTGGAGCGTGTTCTAACCAATAGACATGCAATTTACATACAACCCTTCATCGTGGAATTCCGTGTTCTGAAAAAGATACAAGCATCACGGATTCGACAAATATTCACTACAGAGTTGTTAGCATAAGGATTACCGAACTTTCATCCACCATAAAAGACATTTTGGCACTTTGAAGCATTTTCACGTATTTCAAAAGTTTTTCCTAATTCCAGTTTTGAAAATGAGGCAGATTCGCAGAAAAATTCTCGTGGTGCGAGTACTTCCCAACAGAAATGGAATATACATAGTTTCACCTCAGTGACATTCCAATTTCTGAACATGCTACATGCATCAAGGTTTCAACAAACTTTCTCGAATAAGTTGTGAACATGTAGATTACAGCATTTTCATCCACCATACATGGCATAATTACACCTAGAAATATTAACTCTGAATTTGCAGCTACTTCCTAATGCCAGTTTCGAAAATGAGGCCGTTTTCTTAGGAAAAAATTTTTAGAGCTAGTTCTACTCTATTGACGTGTAATTTACATAGATCCCATCGTCGGCAATTTCCATGATACGATCACGCTACATGCATAACGCTTTCTACAAATATTCACCACAGATTTGTTTGCATGTGGTTTTACCAACTTCCATCACAATACAAGGCATATTGACACTTTGAAGCATTTTCTACGTTTTTGCAGAGATTTTCAAATGCCAGTTTCGAAAATGAGGCAGATTTCTTGGCAAAATTCTCTTGCAGCGAGTTCTACCCAAGAGACATTTATTTTTCATAGATTAGCTCACCGCGATATTCTGTGTTCAAAAAACGCTTCATATATATTGGATTCAACAAATATTCACTACAAAGATGTTAGCATGCAGATTACCAAACTTTCATCCACCATACAAGTCATATTTAACCTAGAAACATTTACACTGAGTTCGCAGATATTTCATAAGAGCATTTTCTAAAATCAGGCAGTTTTCAAAGTAAGAAAATGTCTGAGCGTGTTCTACCCAATAGATATTTAAATTACATAGATTCTCCTGCTGTGAAATTATGTGATTTGAACACGCTACATGCAGAAAGCTTTCGACAAAAATACACTACAGAGTTGTTTGCATGTGGATTACAGTTCTTTCATCACAATACAGGGCAGATTGATGCTTAGAAGCTTTTTCTCTGATTTCACACAGCTTTCCAAATGCCAGTTTCGAAAATGAGGCCAATTTCACGGCAAAAACCTCTTGGAGCGGGTCTAACCAATAGACATGTAATTTACATGGATTCGATCACCGTGAAATTCCGTATTCCGAACACGCTACATGCATCACGGTTGTGACAAATATTCACTTTACAATTTTAGCAAGTAGATTACAGCACATTCATCCACCATACAAGGCTTACTGACACTTTGAAGAATTTTCTCAGATTTCACAGTTTAGATTTAACGCCAGTATTGAAAATGAGGCAGATTAGGCAGAAAAATGCTCTTGGAGCTAGTTGTACCCAAAAGATATGTAATTTACCTAGTTTCACTCACCGTGACATTCCATGTTCTGAAAGGTTCCATGCATCAAGGAATCAACAAACATCCTTTAATGAGTTGTGAACATGTGTATTATCGATCTTTCATCCACGTTACAATGCATATTTATACATAGAAAGTTTTATTCTGATTTAGCAGATTTCTCCTAATGTCAGTTTCTAAAATCATGCAGTTTTTGTAGAAAAATCCTCGTGGATCAAGTACTTCCCAATAGAAATGTAATTTACTTAGTTTCCCTCACAGTGACATTCCAATTTACGAACACGCTACATGCATCAAGGTTTCAACACACTTTCTCGAATGAGTTGTGAACATGTAGATTACAGAACTTTCATCCACCATACATTGCACATTTACACCTAGAAAAATTAACTCTGAATTTGCAGCTTTTTCCAAAAGCCAGTTTCAAAAATCAGGCCGTTTTCTCTGAGAAAAATTTTTGGAATGTATTCTAACCAATAGGCATGTAATTTACATAGACTCCATTGCCGGGAATTTCCGTGATACGATCACTCTGCATGCATAATGCTTTCCACAAATATTCACCGCAGATTTGTTTGCATGTGATTTTACGAACTTCCATCACAATACAAGGCATATTGACACTTAGAAGCATTTTCTGAGATTTTTCGAGTATTATCAAATGCCAGTTTTGAAAATGAGGCAGATTTCCCAGAAAAATCTCTTGCAGTGAGTTCTACCGTAGAGACATGTATTTTACATAGATTCGCTCACTGTGATATTCTGTGTTTCAAACACGATTCACGTATCTCGGATTCGACAAATATTCACTACAGAGTTGTTAGCATGCGGATTACCAAATTTTCATCCACCATAAAAGGCATATTTACACCGAGAATCTATTAATCTGAGTTTGCATGGTTTTACTATCCCCAGTTTCGAAAATAAGGCCGATTTCTCAGGAAAATTCTCTTGGAGTGAATTCTAACCAAGAGAAATGTAATTTACATAAATTCCCTGGCCGTGTAATTCCGTGTTCCGAACATGCTACATGCATAAAGGTTTCGACAAATATTCACTACAAATTTGTTAGCATGTGGATTACCGAACTTTCATCACAATACATTGAATAATGATACATAGAAGGATTTTCTCAGATTTTGAAGCGTTTTGCAAATGCCAGTTTCAAAATTGACGAAGTTTTCCCAAAAAACACACTCCAAGCTAGTTCTACCCAATAGAGAAGTAATTTACATTGTTTCAACCACCGTGAAATTCCACATTCTGAACACGGTACATGCATCACGGATTAGAAAAAGATTCTTTAATATGTTGTGAAAATGTGGATTACTGAACTTTCTTGTAACATAAAGGCACATTTACACCTACAAATATTGACTCCCATTTTGCAGCTTTTTGCAAAATTCAGATTCGATATTCATGCAATTTTCGCAGAAACATTCTCTTCTAGCTCGTTCTACTCAATAGAATTGTAATTTACATCGTTTCATTACCGTAAAATTCCGTTTTCCAAAAGCGCTACATGAATCACGGTTTAAAAAAATAATTACTACAATGTTATTAGCATGTGGATTACCGGATTTTCATTCACCATTCAAGGCATATTGACACTTAGAAGCATTTTCTCAGATTTCACAGTGTTCTCCTAATGGCAGTTTTGAAAATGAGGCACATTTCGCAGGAATATTCTCTTCAAGCGAGTTCTACCCAATAGACATGTAAGTTACTTTGTTTCGTTCACTATGACATTCCGTATTCCAAACACGTTACATGCATCACGAATTCGACAGTCATTAATGAGTGTGAGCTCGTGGATTACCGAACTTTCATCCACCATACAAGGCATATTTACACCTAGAAGTAGTTATTCTGATTTCGCAGGTTTTTGCTAACTTCCAGTTTGGAAAATCATGAAATTTTCGCAGAAACATTCAATTCAAGCGACTTCTATCCAGTAGAATTGTTATTTCAGAGTTTCACTCACCGAGACATTCCATGTTCCGGAAACGGTACATTCATCACGGCTTCGACAAACATTATTTTATGACCGTGAGCATGTGGATTACCGATTTTTCAACCACAATACAAGGCATATTTACACCTAGAAACATTTACTTAGATTTTGCAGGTTTTCCTAACGTCAGTTAATTAAATCAGGCAGTTTTTGCAGAAAAACACTCTTGGTGCTTGTTCTATCCAATAGACATCTCATTTTCATAGATACCGTCACCATAAGATTCCGTGTTCTGAATACGGTACATGCACCACGGATTCAACCAATATTCACGGCTGAGTCCATAGCATGTGAATTACACATCTTTAATAACCCATTGAAGACATATTGTCACCTTAAAGCATTTACTCAGATTTTGCAGCGTTTTCATAACAGCAGTTTCCAAACTGAGGCAGATTTTTCAGTAAAATGCTCCTGGAGCTTGTTCTAACAAATATATATTTAATTTACTTAGTTTCCCTCACCGTAATAGTCCGTGATCCAAACACGCTACATACATCACGGATTTGACAAACATTTTTAATAAGTTGTGAACATGTGTATTACAGAACCTTCATCCACCATACAAGGCTTATGTACACCTAGAAACATTAACTCTGAGTTCGCAGCAATTTCCTAATAGCATTTTCGAAAATCAGGCAGTTTACAAAGGAAAAAACTTTTGGAGCGTGTTCTATCCAATAGATATGTAAATTACATGGATTCGCTCACCGTGATATTCTGCATTCCGAACACTCTACATGTATCACGGATGCGACAAATATTCACTACAGATTTGTTAGCAAGTAGATTGCAGCACGTTCATCCACCATAGAAGGCTTACTGACACTTTGAAGATTTTTCTCAGATTTCAGAGTTTAGTTTTAAAGCCAGTTTTGAAAATGAGGCTGATTTGGCAGAAAAATGCTCTTGGAGCGAGTTGTACCCAAAAGATATGTAATTTACCTAGTTTCACTGACCGTGACATTCCGTCTTCTGAACACGTTCCATGCATCACAGATTCAACAAACAATCTTTAAAGAGTTGTGAACATGTGTATTACCGAACTTTCATCCACCTTACAATGCATACATTTACATAGAAAGTTTTATTCTGATTTAGTAGATTTCTCCTAATGTCAGTTTCTAAAATCATGCAGTTTTCACCGAAAAATCCTCTTGGAGCGTGTTCTAACCAATAGAACTGCAATTTACATAGAACCTTTCATCGTGAAATTCCGTGTTCTGTAAAAGCTACATGCATCACGGATTCGACAAATATTCACTACAGAGTTGTTAGCATAAATATTAACGAACTTTCATCCACCATAAAAGCCATATTGACACTTTGAAGCATTTTCTCATATTTCGAAAGATTTTCCTAATGCCAGTTTTGAAAATGAGGCAGATTTGCAGAAAAAATCTCATGGATTGAGTACTTCCCAACAGAAATATAATATATATTGTTTCACTCACAATGACATTCCAATTTACGAACATGCTTCATTCATGTAGGTTTCAACAAACTTTCTCGAATGAGTTGTGAACATGTAGATTACAGAACTTTCATCCACCATACATGGCATATTTACATGTAGAAACATTAATTCTGAATTTGCAGGTTTTTTCTAATGCCAGTTTTGTAAATCAGGCCGTTTTCTCATGAGAAAAATTTTGGAGCGAGTTCTACCCAATAGAAGTGTAATTTACATAGATTCCATACCCGGGAATTTCCATGAAACGATTACGCTACATGCATAACACAGTTTACAAATATTCACCACAGATTTTTTTGTATGCGGTTTTATGAACTTCCATCACAATACAAGGAATAGTGACAGTTTGAAGCATTTTCTAGGATTTTGCAGAGATTTTCAAATGCCAGTTTCGAAAATGAGGCAGATTTTGCATAAAAAGCTCTTGGAGCGAGTTTTACCCAAGAGACATATATTTTACACAGATTCGCTCAAAGCAATATTCTGTGTTGCAAACAGTCTTCATGTATCTCGGATTCGACAAATATTCACTACAGAGTTGTTAGCATGCAGATTACAAAACTTTCATCCACCATACAAGTCATTTTTACCCCTAGAAACATTTACTCTGAGTTCGATGCATTTTCCCAATAGCAGTTTCGAAAATCAGGCAGATTTCAAAGGAAAAAAATGTTTGAGCGTGTTCTACACAATACATATGTAAATTACATAGTTTCTCCCGCTGTGAAATTACGTGTTTCGAACATGCTACATGCGGAAAGTATTCGACAAAAATGCACTAGATATTTGTTTGCATGTGGATAATAGGTCTTTAATCACAGTAAAGGTCATATTGACACTTTGAAGCATTTTCTCTGCTTTTGCAGAGATTTTCAAACCCCAGTTTCGAAAATGAGGCAGATTTCGCAGAAAAATCTCTTGGAGCGAGTTCTACCCAAGAGACATGTATTTTACATAGATTAACTCACCGCGATATTCTGTGTTCCTAACACGCTTCATGTATCTCAGATTCGACAAATATTCACTACAGAGTTTTTAGCATGCGGATTACCAAACTCTCATCCACCATACAATTCATATTTACACCTAGAAATATTTACTCTGAGTTCACAGCATTTCCTAATAGCAGTTTTGAAAATCAGGCCGTTTTTAAAGGAAAAAAATATTTGAGCGTGTTCTACACAATACATATGTAAATTACATGGATTCTCCCGCTGTGAAATAACATGTCTCTAACACACTTCATGCAGAAAGGATTTGACACAAATACACTAAAGGGTTGTTTGCATGTGGATTACAGTACTTTCATCACAATACAAGGCATATTGATGCTTAGAAGCATTTTCTCTGATTTCACACAGCTTTCGAAACGCCAGTTTCGAAAATGAGGCCAATTTCACGGCAAAATACTCTTGGAGCGTGTCTTACCAATAGACATGTAATTTACATGGATTCGCTCACCATGAAATTCCGTGTCCCTAACACGCTACATGCATCTTGGTTTCGACAAATATTCACTACAGAGTTGTTAGCAAGTGGATTACAGCACTTTCATCCACCATACAAGGCTTACTGACACTTTGAAACATTTTCTCAAATTTCACAGGTTAGTTTTAACGCCAGTATTGAAAATGAGGCATTTTTGGCAGAAAAATGCTCTTGGAGCGAGTTGTACCCAAAAGATATGTAATTTACCTACTTTCACTCACCGTGAATTTCCGTGTTCTGAACACGTTCCATGCATCATGGATTCAACAAACATTCTTTAATGAGTTGTGAACATGTGTATTACCGAACTTTCATCCACCTTACAATGCATATTTATACATAGAAATTTTTATTCTGATTTAGTAGATTTCTCCTAATGTCAGTTTCTAAAGTCATGCAGTTTTCGCCAAAAAATTTTCTTGGAGCGTGTTCTAACCAATAGACATGCAATTTACATACAACCCTTCATCGTGGAATTCCGTGTTCTGAAAAAGATACAAGCATCACGGATTCGACAAATATTCACTACAGAGTTGTTAGCATAAGGATTACCGAACTTTCATCCACCATAAAAGACATTTTGGCACTTTGAAGCATTTTCACGTATTTCAAAAGTTTTTCCTAATTCCAGTTTTGAAAATGAGGCAGATTCGCAGAAAAATTCTCGTGGTGCGAGTACTTCCCAACAGAAATGGAATATACATAGTTTCACCTCAGTGACATTCCAATTTCTGAACATGCTACATGCATCAAGGTTTCAACAAACTTTCTCGAATAAGTTGTGAACATGTAGATTACAGCATTTTCATCCACCATACATGGCATAATTACACCTAGAAATATTAACTCTGAATTTGCAGCTACTTCCTAATGCCAGTTTCGAAAATGAGGCCGTTTTCTTAGGAAAAAATTTTTAGAGCTAGTTCTACTCTATTGACGTGTAATTTACATAGATCCCATCGTCGGCAATTTCCATGATACGATCACGCTACATGCATAACGCTTTCTACAAATATTCACCACAGATTTGTTTGCATGTGGTTTTACCAACTTCCATCACAATACAAGGCATATTGACACTTTGAAGCATTTTCTACGTTTTTGCAGAGATTTTCAAATGCCAGTTTCGAAAATGAGGCAGATTTCTTGGCAAAATTCTCTTGCAGCGAGTTCTACCCAAGAGACATTTATTTTTCATAGATTAGCTCACCGCGATATTCTGTGTTCAAAAAACGCTTCATATATATTGGATTCAACAAATATTCACTACAAAGATGTTAGCATGCAGATTACCAAACTTTCATCCACCATACAAGTCATATTTAACCTAGAAACATTTACACTGAGTTCGCAGATATTTCATAAGAGCATTTTCTAAAATCAGGCAGTTTTCAAAGTAAGAAAATGTCTGAGCGTGTTCTACCCAATAGATATTTAAATTACATAGATTCTCCTGCTGTGAAATTATGTGATTTGAACACGCTACATGCAGAAAGCTTTCGACAAAAATACACTACAGAGTTGTTTGCATGTGGATTACAGTTCTTTCATCACAATACAGGGCAGATTGATGCTTAGAAGCTTTTTCTCTGATTTCACACAGCTTTCCAAATGCCAGTTTCGAAAATGAGGCCAATTTCACGGCAAAAACCTCTTGGAGCGGGTCTAACCAATCGACATGTAATTTACATGGATTCGATCACCGTGAAATTCCGTATTCCGAACACGCTACATGCATCACGGTTGTGACAAATATTCACTTTACAATTTTAGCAAGTAGATTACAGCACATTCATCCACCATACAAGGCTTACTGACACTTTGAAGAATTTTCTCAGATTTCACAGTTTAGATTTAACGCCAGTATTGAAAATGAGGCAGATTAGGCAGAAAAATGCTCTTGGAGCTAGTTGTACCCAAAAGATATGTAATTTACCTAGTTTCACTCACCGTGACATTCCATGTTCTGAAAGGTTCCATGCATCAAGGAATCAACAAACATCCTTTAATGAGTTGTGAACATGTGTATTATCGATCTTTCATCCACGTTACAATGCATATTTATACATAGAAAGTTTTATTCTGATTTAGCAGATTTCTCCTAATGTCAGTTTCTAAAATCATGCAGTTTTTGTAGAAAAATCCTCGTGGATCAAGTACTTCCCAATAGAAATGTAATTTACTTAGTTTCCCTCACAGTGACATTCCAATTTACGAACACGCTACATGCATCAAGGTTTCAACACACTTTCTCGAATGAGTTGTGAACATGTAGATTACAGAACTTTCATCCACCATACATTGCACATTTACACCTAGAAAAATTAACTCTGAATTTGCAGCTTTTTCCAAAAGCCAGTTTCAAAAATCAGGCCGTTTTCTCTGAGAAAAATTTTTGGAATGTATTCTAACCAATAGGCATGTAATTTACATAGACTCCATTGCCGGGAATTTCCGTGATACGATCACTCTGCATGCATAATGCTTTCCACAAATATTCACCGCAGATTTGTTTGCATGTGATTTTACGAACTTCCATCACAATACAAGGCATATTGACACTTAGAAGCATTTTCTGAGATTTTTCGAGTATTATCAAATGCCAGTTTTGAAAATGAGGCAGATTTCCCAGAAAAATCTCTTGCAGTGAGTTCTACCGTAGAGACATGTATTTTACATAGATTCGCTCACTGTGATATTCTGTGTTTCAAACACGATTCACGTATCTCGGATTCGACAAATATTCACTACAGAGTTGTTAGCATGCGGATTACCAAATTTTCATCCACCATAAAAGGCATATTTACACCGAGAATCTATTAATCTGAGTTTGCATGGTTTTACTATCCCCAGTTTCGAAAATAAGGCCGATTTCTCAGGAAAATTCTCTTGGAGTGAATTCTAACCAAGAGAAATGTAATTTACATAAATTCCCTGGCCGTGTAATTCCGTGTTCCGAACATGCTACATGCATAAAGGTTTCGACAAATATTCACTACAAATTTGTTAGCATGTGGATTACCGAACTTTCATCACAATACATTGAATAATGATACATAGAAGGATTTTCTCAGATTTTGAAGCGTTTTGCAAATGCCAGTTTCAAAATTGACGAAGTTTTCCCAAAAAACACACTCCAAGCTAGTTCTACCCAATAGAGAAGTAATTTACATTGTTTCAACCACCGTGAAATTCCACATTCTGAACACGGTACATGCATCACGGATTAGAAAAAGATTCTTTAATATGTTGTGAAAATGTGGATTACTGAACTTTCTTGTAACATAAAGGCACATTTACACCTACAAATATTGACTCCCATTTTGCAGCTTTTTGCAAAATTCAGATTCGATATTCATGCAATTTTCGCAGAAACATTCTCTTCTAGCTCGTTCTACTCAATAGAATTGTAATTTACATCGTTTCATTACCGTAAAATTCCGTTTTCCAAAAGCGCTACATGAATCACGGTTTAAAAAAATAATTACTACAATGTTATTAGCATGTGGATTACCGGATTTTCATTCACCATTCAAGGCATATTGACACTTAGAAGCATTTTCTCAGATTTCACAGTGTTCTCCTAATGGCAGTTTTGAAAATGAGGCACATTTCGCAGGAATATTCTCTTCAAGCGAGTTCTACCCAATAGACATGTAAGTTACTTTGTTTCGTTCACTATGACATTCCGTATTCCAAACACGTTACATGCATCACGAATTCGACAGTCATTAATGAGTGTGAGCTCGTGGATTACCGAACTTTCATCCACCATACAAGGCATATTTACACCTAGAAGTAGTTATTCTGATTTCGCAGGTTTTTGCTAACTTCCAGTTTGGAAAATCATGAAATTTTCGCAGAAACATTCAATTCAAGCGACTTCTATCCAGTAGAATTGTTATTTCAGAGTTTCACTCACCGAGACATTCCATGTTCCGGAAACGGTACATTCATCACGGCTTCGACAAACATTATTTTATGACCGTGAGCATGTGGATTACCGATTTTTCAACCACAATACAAGGCATATTTACACCTAGAAACATTTACTTAGATTTCGCAGGTTTTCCTAACGTCAGTTAATTAAATCAGGCAGTTTTTGCAGAAAAACACTCTTGGTGCTTGTTCTATCCAATAGACATCTCATTTTCATAGATACCGTCACCATAAGATTCCGTGTTCTGAATACGGTACATGCACCACGGATTCAACCAATATTCACGGCTGAGTCCATAGCATGTGAATTACACATCTTTAATAACCCATTGAAGACATATTGTCACCTTAAAGCATTTACTCAGATTTTGCAGCGTTTTCATAACAGCAGTTTCCAAACTGAGGCAGATTTTTCAGTAAAATGCTCCTGGAGCTTGTTCTAACAAATATATATTTAATTTACTTAGTTTCCCTCACCGTAATAGTCCGTGATCCGAACACGCTACATACATCACGGATTTGACAAACATTTTTAATAAGTTGTGAACATGTGTATTACAGAACCTTCATCCACCATACAAGGCTTATGTACACCTAGAAACATTAACTCTGAGTTCGCAGCAATTTCCTAATAGCATTTTCGAAAATCAGGCAGTTTACAAAGGAAAAAACTTTTGGAGCGTGTTCTATCCAATAGATATGTAAATTACATGGATTCGCTCACCGTGATATTCTGCATTCCGAACACTCTACATGTATCACGGATGCGACAAATATTCACTACAGATTTGTTAGCAAGTAGATTGCAGCACGTTCATCCACCATAGAAGGCTTACTGACACTTTGAAGATTTTTCTCAGATTTCAGAGTTTAGTTTTAAAGCCAGTTTTGAAAATGAGGCTGATTTGGCAGAAAAATGCTCTTGGAGCGAGTTGTACCCAAAAGATATGTAATTTACCTAGTTTCACTGACCGTGACATTCCGTCTTCTGAACACGTTCCATGCATCACAGATTCAACAAACAATCTTTAAAGAGTTGTGAACATGTGTATTACCGAACTTTCATCCACCTTACAATGCATACATTTACATAGAAAGTTTTATTCTGATTTAGTAGATTTCTCCTAATGTCAGTTTCTAAAATCATGCAGTTTTCACCGAAAAATCCTCTTGGAGCGTGTTCTAACCAATAGAACTGCAATTTACATAGAACCTTTCATCGTGAAATTCCGTGTTCTGTAAAAGCTACATGCATCACGGATTCGACAAATATTCACTACAGAGTTGTTAGCATAAATATTAACGAACTTTCATCCACCATAAAAGCCATATTGACACTTTGAAGCATTTTCTCATATTTCGAAAGATTTTCCTAATGCCAGTTTTGAAAATGAGGCAGATTTGCAGAAAAAATCTCATGGATTGAGTACTTCCCAACAGAAATATAATATATATTGTTTCACTCACAATGACATTCCAATTTACGAACATGCTTCATTCATGTAGGTTTCAACAAACTTTCTCGAATGAGTTGTGAACATGTAGATTACAGAACTTTCATCCACCATACATGGCATATTTACATGTAGAAACATTAATTCTGAATTTGCAGGTTTTTTCTAATGCCAGTTTTGTAAATCAGGCCGTTTTCTCATGAGAAAAATTTTGGAGCGAGTTCTACCCAATAGAAGTGTAATTTACATAGATTCCATACCCGGGAATTTCCATGAAACGATTACGCTACATGCATAACACAGTTTACAAATATTCACCACAGATTTTTTTGTATGCGGTTTTATGAACTTCCATCACAATACAAGGAATAGTGACAGTTTGAAGCATTTTCTAGGATTTTGCAGAGATTTTCAAATGCCAGTTTCGAAAATGAGGCAGATTTTGCATAAAAAGCTCTTGGAGCGAGTTTTACCCAAGAGACATATATTTTACACAGATTCGCTCAAAGCAATATTCTGTGTTGCAAACAGTCTTCATGTATCTCGGATTCGACAAATATTCACTACAGAGTTGTTAGCATGCAGATTACAAAACTTTCATCCACCATACAAGTCATTTTTACCCCTAGAAACATTTACTCTGAGTTCGATGCATTTTCCCAATAGCAGTTTCGAAAATCAGGCAGATTTCAAAGGAAAAAAATGTTTGAGCGTGTTCTACACAATACATATGTAAATTACATAGTTTCTCCCGCTGTGAAATTACGTGTTTCGAACATGCTACATGCGGAAAGTATTCGACAAAAATGCACTAGATATTTGTTTGCATGTGGATAATAGGTCTTTAATCACAGTAAAGGACATATTGACACTTTGAAGCATTTTCTCTGCTTTTGCAGAGATTTTCAAACCCCAGTTTCGAAAATGAGGCAGATTTCGCAGAAAAATCTCTTGGAGCGAGTTCTACCCAAGAGACATGTATTTTACATAGATTAACTCACCGCGATATTCTGTGTTCCTAACACGCTTCATGTATCTCAGATTCGACAAATATTCACTACAGAGTTTTTAGCATGCGGATTACCAAACTCTCATCCACCATACAATTCATATTTACACCTAGAAATATTTACTCTGAGTTCACAGCATTTCCTAATAGCAGTTTTGAAAATCAGGCCGTTTTTAAAGGAAAAAAATATTTGAGCGTGTTCTACACAATACATATGTAAATTACATGGATTCTCCCGCTGTGAAATAACATGTCTCTAACACACTTCATGCAGAAAGGATTTGACACAAATACACTAAAGGGTTGTTTGCATGTGGATTACAGTACTTTCATCACAATACAAGGCATATTGATGCTTAGAAGCATTTTCTCTGATTTCACACAGCTTTCGAAACGCCAGTTTCGAAAATGAGGCCAATTTCACGGCAAAATACTCTTGGAGCGTGTCTTACCAATAGACATGTAATTTACATGGATTCGCTCACCATGAAATTCCGTGTCCCTAACACGCTACATGCATCTTGGTTTCGACAAATATTCACTACAGAGTTGTTAGCAAGTGGATTACAGCACTTTCATCCACCATACAAGGCTTACTGACACTTTGAAACATTTTCTCAAATTTCACAGGTTAGTTTTAACGCCAGTATTGAAAATGAGGCATTTTTGGCAGAAAAATGCTCTTGGAGCGAGTTGTACCCAAAAGATATGTAATTTACCTACTTTCACTCACCGTGAATTTCCGTGTTCTGAACACGTTCCATGCATCATGGATTCAACAAACATTCTTTAATGAGTTGTGAACATGTGTATTACCGAACTTTCATCCACCTTACAATGCATATTTATACATAGAAATTTTTATTCTGATTTAGTAGATTTCTCCTAATGTCAGTTTCTAAAGTCATGCAGTTTTCGCCAAAAAATTTTCTTGGAGCGTGTTCTAACCAATAGACATGCAATTTACATACAACCCTTCATCGTGGAATTCCGTGTTCTGAAAAAGATACAAGCATCACGGATTCGACAAATATTCACTACAGAGTTGTTAGCATAAGGATTACCGAACTTTCATCCACCATAAAAGACATTTTGGCACTTTGAAGCATTTTCACGTATTTCAAAAGTTTTTCCTAATTCCAGTTTTGAAAATGAGGCAGATTCGCAGAAAAATTCTCGTGGTGCGAGTACTTCCCAACAGAAATGGAATATACATAGTTTCACCTCAGTGACATTCCAATTTCTGAACATGCTACATGCATCAAGGTTTCAACAAACTTTCTCGAATAAGTTGTGAACATGTAGATTACAGCATTTTCATCCACCATACATGGCATAATTACACCTAGAAATATTAACTCTGAATTTGCAGCTACTTCCTAATGCCAGTTTCGAAAATGAGGCCGTTTTCTTAGGAAAAAATTTTTAGAGCTAGTTCTACTCTATTGACGTGTAATTTACATAGATCCCATCGTCGGCAATTTCCATGATACGATCACGCTACATGCATAACGCTTTCTACAAATATTCACCACAGATTTGTTTGCATGTGGTTTTACCAACTTCCATCACAATACAAGGCATATTGACACTTTGAAGCATTTTCTACGTTTTTGCAGAGATTTTCAAATGCCAGTTTCGAAAATGAGGCAGATTTCTTGGCAAAATTCTCTTGCAGCGAGTTCTACCCAAGAGACATTTATTTTTCATAGATTAGCTCACCGCGATATTCTGTGTTCAAAAAACGCTTCATATATATTGGATTCAACAAATATTCACTACAAAGATGTTAGCATGCAGATTACCAAACTTTCATCCACCATACAAGTCATATTTAACCTAGAAACATTTACACTGAGTTCGCAGATATTTCATAAGAGCATTTTCTAAAATCAGGCAGTTTTCAAAGTAAGAAAATGTCTGAGCGTGTTCTACCCAATAGATATTTAAATTACATAGATTCTCCTGCTGTGAAATTATGTGATTTGAACACGCTACATGCAGAAAGCTTTCGACAAAAATACACTACAGAGTTGTTTGCATGTGGATTACAGTTCTTTCATCACAATACAGGGCAGATTGATGCTTAGAAGCTTTTTCTCTGATTTCACACAGCTTTCCAAATGCCAGTTTCGAAAATGAGGCCAATTTCACGGCAAAAACCTCTTGGAGCGGGTCTAACCAATAGACATGTAATTTACATGGATTCGATCACCGTGAAATTCCGTATTCCGAACACGCTACATGCATCACGGTTGTGACAAATATTCACTTTACAATTTTAGCAAGTAGATTACAGCACATTCATCCACCATACAAGGCTTACTGACACTTTGAAGAATTTTCTCAGATTTCACAGTTTAGATTTAACGCCAGTATTGAAAATGAGGCAGATTAGGCAGAAAAATGCTCTTGGAGCTAGTTGTACCCAAAAGATATGTAATTTACCTAGTTTCACTCACCGTGACATTCCATGTTCTGAAAGGTTCCATGCATCAAGGAATCAACAAACATCCTTTAATGAGTTGTGAACATGTGTATTATCGATCTTTCATCCACGTTACAATGCATATTTATACATAGAAAGTTTTATTCTGATTTAGCAGATTTCTCCTAATGTCAGTTTCTAAAATCATGCAGTTTTTGTAGAAAAATCCTCGTGGATCAAGTACTTCCCAATAGAAATGTAATTTACTTAGTTTCCCTCACAGTGACATTCCAATTTACGAACACGCTACATGCATCAAGGTTTCAACACACTTTCTCGAATGAGTTGTGAACATGTAGATTACAGAACTTTCATCCACCATACATTGCACATTTACACCTAGAAAAATTAACTCTGAATTTGCAGCTTTTTCCAAAAGCCAGTTTCAAAAATCAGGCCGTTTTCTCTGAGAAAAATTTTTGGAATGTATTCTAACCAATAGGCATGTAATTTACATAGACTCCATTGCCGGGAATTTCCGTGATACGATCACTCTGCATGCATAATGCTTTCCACAAATATTCACCGCAGATTTGTTTGCATGTGATTTTACGAACTTCCATCACAATACAAGGCATATTGACACTTAGAAGCATTTTCTGAGATTTTTCGAGTATTATCAAATGCCAGTTTTGAAAATGAGGCAGATTTCCCAGAAAAATCTCTTGCAGTGAGTTCTACCGTAGAGACATGTATTTTACATAGATTCGCTCACTGTGATATTCTGTGTTTCAAACACGATTCACGTATCTCGGATTCGACAAATATTCACTACAGAGTTGTTAGCATGCGGATTACCAAATTTTCATCCACCATAAAAGGCATATTTACACCGAGAATCTATTAATCTGAGTTTGCATGGTTTTACTATCCCCAGTTTCGAAAATAAGGCCGATTTCTCAGGAAAATTCTCTTGGAGTGAATTCTAACCAAGAGAAATGTAATTTACATAAATTCCCTGGCCGTGTAATTCCGTGTTCCGAACATGCTACATGCATAAAGGTTTCGACAAATATTCACTACAAATTTGTTAGCATGTGGATTACCGAACTTTCATCACAATACATTGAATAATGATACATAGAAGGATTTTCTCAGATTTTGAAGCGTTTTGCAAATGCCAGTTTCAAAATTGACGAAGTTTTCCCAAAAAACACACTCCAAGCTAGTTCTACCCAATAGAGAAGTAATTTACATTGTTTCAACCACCGTGAAATTCCACATTCTGAACACGGTACATGCATCACGGATTAGAAAAAGATTCTTTAATATGTTGTGAAAATGTGGATTACTGAACTTTCTTGTAACATAAAGGCACATTTACACCTACAAATATTGACTCCCATTTTGCAGCTTTTTGCAAAATTCAGATTCGATATTCATGCAATTTTCGCAGAAACATTCTCTTCTAGCTCGTTCTACTCAATAGAATTGTAATTTACATCGTTTCATTACCGTAAAATTCCGTTTTCCAAAAGCGCTACATGAATCACGGTTTAAAAAAATAATTACTACAATGTTATTAGCATGTGGATTACCGGATTTTCATTCACCATTCAAGGCATATTGACACTTAGAAGCATTTTCTCAGATTTCACAGTGTTCTCCTAATGGCAGTTTTGAAAATGAGGCACATTTCGCAGGAATATTCTCTTCAAGCGAGTTCTACCCAATAGACATGTAAGTTACTTTGTTTCGTTCACTATGACATTCCGTATTCCAAACACGTTACATGCATCACGAATTCGACAGTCATTAATGAGTGTGAGCTCGTGGATTACCGAACTTTCATCCACCATACAAGGCATATTTACACCTAGAAGTAGTTATTCTGATTTCGCAGGTTTTTGCTAACTTCCAGTTTGGAAAATCATGAAATTTTCGCAGAAACATTCAATTCAAGCGACTTCTATCCAGTAGAATTGTTATTTCAGAGTTTCACTCACCGAGACATTCCATGTTCCGGAAACGGTACATTCATCACGGCTTCGACAAACATTATTTTATGACCGTGAGCATGTGGATTACCGATTTTTCAACCACAATACAAGGCATATTTACACCTAGAAACATTTACTTAGATTTCGCAGGTTTTCCTAACGTCAGTTAATTAAATCAGGCAGTTTTTGCAGAAAAACACTCTTGGTGCTTGTTCTATCCAATAGACATCTCATTTTCATAGATACCGTCACCATAAGATTCCGTGTTCTGAATACGGTACATGCACCACGGATTCAACCAATATTCACGGCTGAGTCCATAGCATGTGAATTACACATCTTTAATAACCCATTGAAGACATATTGTCACCTTAAAGCATTTACTCAGATTTTGCAGCGTTTTCATAACAGCAGTTTCCAAACTGAGGCAGATTTTTCAGTAAAATGCTCCTGGAGCTTGTTCTAACAAATATATATTTAATTTACTTAGTTTCCCTCACCGTAATAGTCCGTGATCCGAACACGCTACATACATCACGGATTTGACAAACATTTTTAATAAGTTGTGAACATGTGTATTACAGAACCTTCATCCACCATACAAGGCTTATGTACACCTAGAAACATTAACTCTGAGTTCGCAGCAATTTCCTAATAGCATTTTCGAAAATCAGGCAGTTTACAAAGGAAAAAACTTTTGGAGCGTGTTCTATCCAATAGATATGTAAATTACATGGATTCGCTCACCGTGATATTCTGCATTCCGAACACTCTACATGTATCACGGATGCGACAAATATTCACTACAGATTTGTTAGCAAGTAGATTGCAGCACGTTCATCCACCATAGAAGGCTTACTGACACTTTGAAGATTTTTCTCAGATTTCAGAGTTTAGTTTTAAAGCCAGTTTTGAAAATGAGGCTGATTTGGCAGAAAAATGCTCTTGGAGCGAGTTGTACCCAAAAGATATGTAATTTACCTAGTTTCACTGACCGTGACATTCCGTCTTCTGAACACGTTCCATGCATCACAGATTCAACAAACAATCTTTAAAGAGTTGTGAACATGTGTATTACCGAACTTTCATCCACCTTACAATGCATACATTTACATAGAAAGTTTTATTCTGATTTAGTAGATTTCTCCTAATGTCAGTTTCTAAAATCATGCAGTTTTCACCGAAAAATCCTCTTGGAGCGTGTTCTAACCAATAGAACTGCAATTTACATAGAACCTTTCATCGTGAAATTCCGTGTTCTGTAAAAGCTACATGCATCACGGATTCGACAAATATTCACTACAGAGTTGTTAGCATAAATATTAACGAACTTTCATCCACCATAAAAGCCATATTGACACTTTGAAGCATTTTCTCATATTTCGAAAGATTTTCCTAATGCCAGTTTTGAAAATGAGGCAGATTTGCAGAAAAAATCTCATGGATTGAGTACTTCCCAACAGAAATATAATATATATTGTTTCACTCACAATGACATTCCAATTTACGAACATGCTTCATTCATGTAGGTTTCAACAAACTTTCTCGAATGAGTTGTGAACATGTAGATTACAGAACTTTCATCCACCATACATGGCATATTTACATGTAGAAACATTAATTCTGAATTTGCAGGTTTTTTCTAATGCCAGTTTTGTAAATCAGGCCGTTTTCTCATGAGAAAAATTTTGGAGCGAGTTCTACCCAATAGAAGTGTAATTTACATAGATTCCATACCCGGGAATTTCCATGAAACGATTACGCTACATGCATAACACAGTTTACAAATATTCACCACAGATTTTTTTGTATGCGGTTTTATGAACTTCCATCACAATACAAGGAATAGTGACAGTTTGAAGCATTTTCTAGGATTTTGCAGAGATTTTCAAATGCCAGTTTCGAAAATGAGGCAGATTTTGCATAAAAAGCTCTTGGAGCGAGTTTTACCCAAGAGACATATATTTTACACAGATTCGCTCAAAGCAATATTCTGTGTTGCAAACAGTCTTCATGTATCTCGGATTCGACAAATATTCACTACAGAGTTGTTAGCATGCGGATTACAAAACTTTCATCCACCATACAAGTCATTTTTACCCCTAGAAACATTTACTCTGAGTTCGATGCATTTTCCCAATAGCAGTTTCGAAAATCAGGCAGATTTCAAAGGAAAAAAATGTTTGAGCGTGTTCTACACAATACATATGTAAATTACATAGTTTCTCCCGCTGTGAAATTACGTGTTTCGAACATGCTACATGCGGAAAGTATTCGACAAAAATGCACTAGATATTTGTTTGCATGTGGATAATAGGTCTTTAATCACAGTAAAGGACATATTGACACTTTGAAGCATTTTCTCTGCTTTTGCAGAGATTTTCAAACCCCAGTTTCGAAAATGAGGCAGATTTCGCAGAAAAATCTCTTGGAGCGAGTTCTACCCAAGAGACATGTATTTTACATAGATTAACTCACCGCGATATTCTGTGTTCCTAACACGCTTCATGTATCTCAGATTCGACAAATATTCACTACAGAGTTTTTAGCATGCGGATTACCAAACTCTCATCCACCATACAATTCATATTTACACCTAGAAATATTTACTCTGAGTTCACAGCATTTCCTAATAGCAGTTTTGAAAATCAGGCCGTTTTTAAAGGAAAAAAATATTTGAGCGTGTTCTACACAATACATATGTAAATTACATGGATTCTCCCGCTGTGAAATAACATGTCTCTAACACACTTCATGCAGAAAGGATTTGACACAAATACACTAAAGGGTTGTTTGCATGTGGATTACAGTACTTTCATCACAATACAAGGCATATTGATGCTTAGAAGCATTTTCTCTGATTTCACACAGCTTTCGAAACGCCAGTTTCGAAAATGAGGCCAATTTCACGGCAAAATACTCTTGGAGCGTGTCTTACCAATAGACATGTAATTTACATGGATTCGCTCACCATGAAATTCCGTGTCCCTAACACGCTACATGCATCTTGGTTTCGACAAATATTCACTACAGAGTTGTTAGCAAGTGGATTACAGCACTTTCATCCACCATACAAGGCTTACTGACACTTTGAAACATTTTCTCAAATTTCACAGGTTAGTTTTAACGCCAGTATTGAAAATGAGGCATTTTTGGCAGAAAAATGCTCTTGGAGCGAGTTGTACCCAAAAGATATGTAATTTACCTACTTTCACTCACCGTGAATTTCCGTGTTCTGAACACGTTCCATGCATCATGGATTCAACAAACATTCTTTAATGAGTTGTGAACATGTGTATTACCGAACTTTCATCCACCTTACAATGCATATTTATACATAGAAATTTTTATTCTGATTTAGTAGATTTCTCCTAATGTCAGTTTCTAAAGTCATGCAGTTTTCGCCAAAAAATTTTCTTGGAGCGTGTTCTAACCAATAGACATGCAATTTACATACAACCCTTCATCGTGGAATTCCGTGTTCTGAAAAAGATACAAGCATCACGGATTCGACAAATATTCACTACAGAGTTGTTAGCATAAGGATTACCGAACTTTCATCCACCATAAAAGACATTTTGGCACTTTGAAGCATTTTCACGTATTTCAAAAGTTTTTCCTAATTCCAGTTTTGAAAATGAGGCAGATTCGCAGAAAAATTCTCGTGGTGCGAGTACTTCCCAACAGAAATGGAATATACATAGTTTCACCTCAGTGACATTCCAATTTCTGAACATGCTACATGCATCAAGGTTTCAACAAACTTTCTCGAATAAGTTGTGAACATGTAGATTACAGCATTTTCATCCACCATACATGGCATAATTACACCTAGAAATATTAACTCTGAATTTGCAGCTACTTCCTAATGCCAGTTTCGAAAATGAGGCCGTTTTCTTAGGAAAAAATTTTTAGAGCTAGTTCTACTCTATTGACGTGTAATTTACATAGATCCCATCGTCGGCAATTTCCATGATACGATCACGCTACATGCATAACGCTTTCTACAAATATTCACCACAGATTTGTTTGCATGTGGTTTTACCAACTTCCATCACAATACAAGGCATATTGACACTTTGAAGCATTTTCTACGTTTTTGCAGAGATTTTCAAATGCCAGTTTCGAAAATGAGGCAGATTTCTTGGCAAAATTCTCTTGCAGCGAGTTCTACCCAAGAGACATTTATTTTTCATAGATTAGCTCACCGCGATATTCTGTGTTCAAAAAACGCTTCATATATATTGGATTCAACAAATATTCACTACAAAGATGTTAGCATGCAGATTACCAAACTTTCATCCACCATACAAGTCATATTTAACCTAGAAACATTTACACTGAGTTCGCAGATATTTCATAAGAGCATTTTCTAAAATCAGGCAGTTTTCAAAGTAAGAAAATGTCTGAGCGTGTTCTACCCAATAGATATTTAAATTACATAGATTCTCCTGCTGTGAAATTATGTGATTTGAACACGCTACATGCAGAAAGCTTTCGACAAAAATACACTACAGAGTTGTTTGCATGTGGATTACAGTTCTTTCATCACAATACAGGGCAGATTGATGCTTAGAAGCTTTTTCTCTGATTTCACACAGCTTTCCAAATGCCAGTTTCGAAAATGAGGCCAATTTCACGGCAAAAACCTCTTGGAGCGGGTCTAACCAATAGACATGTAATTTACATGGATTCGATCACCGTGAAATTCCGTATTCCGAACACGCTACATGCATCACGGTTGTGACAAATATTCACTTTACAATTTTAGCAAGTAGATTACAGCACATTCATCCACCATACAAGGCTTACTGACACTTTGAAGAATTTTCTCAGATTTCACAGTTTAGATTTAACGCCAGTATTGAAAATGAGGCAGATTAGGCAGAAAAATGCTCTTGGAGCTAGTTGTACCCAAAAGATATGTAATTTACCTAGTTTCACTCACCGTGACATTCCATGTTCTGAAAGGTTCCATGCATCAAGGAATCAACAAACATCCTTTAATGAGTTGTGAACATGTGTATTATCGATCTTTCATCCACGTTACAATGCATATTTATACATAGAAAGTTTTATTCTGATTTAGCAGATTTCTCCTAATGTCAGTTTCTAAAATCATGCAGTTTTTGTAGAAAAATCCTCGTGGATCAAGTACTTCCCAATAGAAATGTAATTTACTTAGTTTCCCTCACAGTGACATTCCAATTTACGAACACGCTACATGCATCAAGGTTTCAACACACTTTCTCGAATGAGTTGTGAACATGTAGATTACAGAACTTTCATCCACCATACATTGCACATTTACACCTAGAAAAATTAACTCTGAATTTGCAGCTTTTTCCAAAAGCCAGTTTCAAAAATCAGGCCGTTTTCTCTGAGAAAAATTTTTGGAATGTATTCTAACCAATAGGCATGTAATTTACATAGACTCCATTGCCGGGAATTTCCGTGATACGATCACTCTGCATGCATAATGCTTTCCACAAATATTCACCGCAGATTTGTTTGCATGTGATTTTACGAACTTCCATCACAATACAAGGCATATTGACACTTAGAAGCATTTTCTGAGATTTTTCGAGTATTATCAAATGCCAGTTTTGAAAATGAGGCAGATTTCCCAGAAAAATCTCTTGCAGTGAGTTCTACCGTAGAGACATGTATTTTACATAGATTCGCTCACTGTGATATTCTGTGTTTCAAACACGATTCACGTATCTCGGATTCGACAAATATTCACTACAGAGTTGTTAGCATGCGGATTACCAAATTTTCATCCACCATAAAAGGCATATTTACACCGAGAATCTATTAATCTGAGTTTGCATGGTTTTACTATCCCCAGTTTCGAAAATAAGGCCGATTTCTCAGGAAAATTCTCTTGGAGTGAATTCTAACCAAGAGAAATGTAATTTACATAAATTCCCTGGCCGTGTAATTCCGTGTTCCGAACATGCTACATGCATAAAGGTTTCGACAAATATTCACTACAAATTTGTTAGCATGTGGATTACCGAACTTTCATCACAATACATTGAATAATGATACATAGAAGGATTTTCTCAGATTTTGAAGCGTTTTGCAAATGCCAGTTTCAAAATTGACGAAGTTTTCCCAAAAAACACACTCCAAGCTAGTTCTACCCAATAGAGAAGTAATTTACATTGTTTCAACCACCGTGAAATTCCACATTCTGAACACGGTACATGCATCACGGATTAGAAAAAGATTCTTTAATATGTTGTGAAAATGTGGATTACTGAACTTTCTTGTAACATAAAGGCACATTTACACCTACAAATATTGACTCCCATTTTGCAGCTTTTTGCAAAATTCAGATTCGATATTCATGCAATTTTCGCAGAAACATTCTCTTCTAGCTCGTTCTACTCAATAGAATTGTAATTTACATCGTTTCATTACCGTAAAATTCCGTTTTCCAAAAGCGCTACATGAATCACGGTTTAAAAAAATAATTACTACAATGTTATTAGCATGTGGATTACCGGATTTTCATTCACCATTCAAGGCATATTGACACTTAGAAGCATTTTCTCAGATTTCACAGTGTTCTCCTAATGGCAGTTTTGAAAATGAGGCACATTTCGCAGGAATATTCTCTTCAAGCGAGTTCTACCCAATAGACATGTAAGTTACTTTGTTTCGTTCACTATGACATTCCGTATTCCAAACACGTTACATGCATCACGAATTCGACAGTCATTAATGAGTGTGAGCTCGTGGATTACCGAACTTTCATCCACCATACAAGGCATATTTACACCTAGAAGTAGTTATTCTGATTTCGCAGGTTTTTGCTAACTTCCAGTTTGGAAAATCATGAAATTTTCGCAGAAACATTCAATTCAAGCGACTTCTATCCAGTAGAATTGTTATTTCAGAGTTTCACTCACCGAGACATTCCATGTTCCGGAAACGGTACATTCATCACGGCTTCGACAAACATTATTTTATGACCGTGAGCATGTGGATTACCGATTTTTCAACCACAATACAAGGCATATTTACACCTAGAAACATTTACTTAGATTTCGCAGGTTTTCCTAACGTCAGTTAATTAAATCAGGCAGTTTTTGCAGAAAAACACTCTTGGTGCTTGTTCTATCCAATAGACATCTCATTTTCATAGATACCGTCACCATAAGATTCCGTGTTCTGAATACGGTACATGCACCACGGATTCAACCAATATTCACGGCTGAGTCCATAGCATGTGAATTACACATCTTTAATAACCCATTGAAGACATATTGTCACCTTAAAGCATTTACTCAGATTTTGCAGCGTTTTCATAACAGCAGTTTCCAAACTGAGGCAGATTTTTCAGTAAAATGCTCCTGGAGCTTGTTCTAACAAATATATATTTAATTTACTTAGTTTCCCTCACCGTAATAGTCCGTGATCCGAACACGCTACATACATCACGGATTTGACAAACATTTTTAATAAGTTGTGAACATGTGTATTACAGAACCTTCATCCACCATACAAGGCATATGTACACCTAGAAACATTAACTCTGAGTTCGCAGCAATTTCCTAATAGCATTTTCGAAAATCAGGCAGTTTACAAAGGAAAAAACTTTTGGAGCGTGTTCTATCCAATAGATATGTAAATTACATGGATTCGCTCACCGTGATATTCTGCATTCCGAACACTCTACATGTATCACGGATGCGACAAATATTCACTACAGATTTGTTAGCAAGTAGATTGCAGCACGTTCATCCACCATAGAAGGCTTACTGACACTTTGAAGATTTTTCTCAGATTTCAGAGTTTAGTTTTAAAGCCAGTTTTGAAAATGAGGCTGATTTGGCAGAAAAATGCTCTTGGAGCGAGTTGTACCCAAAAAGATATGTAATTTACCTAGTTTCACTGACCGTGACATTCCGTCTTCTGAACACGTTCCATGCATCACAGATTCAACAAACAATCTTTAAAGAGTTGTGAACATGTGTATTACCGAACTTTCATCCACCTTACAATGCATACATTTACATAGAAAGTTTTATTCTGATTTAGTAGATTTCTCCTAATGTCAGTTTCTAAAATCATGCAGTTTTCACCGAAAAATCCTCTTGGAGCGTGTTCTAACCAATAGAACTGCAATTTACATAGAACCTTTCATCGTGAAATTCCGTGTTCTGTAAAAGCTACATGCATCACGGATTCGACAAATATTCACTACAGAGTTGTTAGCATAAATATTAACGAACTTTCATCCACCATAAAAGCCATATTGACACTTTGAAGCATTTTCTCATATTTCGAAAGATTTTCCTAATGCCAGTTTTGAAAATGAGGCAGATTTGCAGAAAAAATCTCATGGATTGAGTACTTCCCAACAGAAATATAATATATATTGTTTCACTCACAATGACATTCCAATTTACGAACATGCTTCATTCATGTAGGTTTCAACAAACTTTCTCGAATGAGTTGTGAACATGTAGATTACAGAACTTTCATCCACCATACATGGCATATTTACATGTAGAAACATTAATTCTGAATTTGCAGGTTTTTTCTAATGCCAGTTTTGTAAATCAGGCCGTTTTCTCATGAGAAAAATTTTGGAGCGAGTTCTACCCAATAGAAGTGTAATTTACATAGATTCCATACCCGGGAATTTCCATGAAACGATTACGCTACATGCATAACACAGTTTACAAATATTCACCACAGATTTTTTTGTATGCGGTTTTATGAACTTCCATCACAATACAAGGAATAGTGACAGTTTGAAGCATTTTCTAGGATTTTGCAGAGATTTTCAAATGCCAGTTTCGAAAATGAGGCAGATTTTGCATAAAAAGCTCTTGGAGCGAGTTTTACCCAAGAGACATATATTTTACACAGATTCGCTCAAAGCAATATTCTGTGTTGCAAACAGTCTTCATGTATCTCGGATTCGACAAATATTCACTACAGAGTTGTTAGCATGCGGATTACAAAACTTTCATCCACCATACAAGTCATTTTTACCCCTAGAAACATTTACTCTGAGTTCGATGCATTTTCCCAATAGCAGTTTCGAAAATCAGGCAGATTTCAAAGGAAAAAAATGTTTGAGCGTGTTCTACACAATACATATGTAAATTACATAGTTTCTCCCGCTGTGAAATTACGTGTTTCGAACATGCTACATGCGGAAAGTATTCGACAAAAATGCACTAGATATTTGTTTGCATGTGGATAATAGGTCTTTAATCACAGTAAAGGACATATTGACACTTTGAAGCATTTTCTCTGCTTTTGCAGAGATTTTCAAACCCCAGTTTCGAAAATGAGGCAGATTTCGCAGAAAAATCTCTTGGAGCGAGTTCTACCCAAGAGACATGTATTTTACATAGATTAACTCACCGCGATATTCTGTGTTCCTAACACGCTTCATGTATCTCAGATTCGACAAATATTCACTACAGAGTTTTTAGCATGCGGATTACCAAACTCTCATCCACCATACAATTCATATTTACACCTAGAAATATTTACTCTGAGTTCACAGCATTTCCTAATAGCAGTTTTGAAAATCAGGCCGTTTTTAAAGGAAAAAAATATTTGAGCGTGTTCTACACAATACATATGTAAATTACATGGATTCTCCCGCTGTGAAATAACATGTCTCTAACACACTTCATGCAGAAAGGATTTGACACAAATACACTAAAGGGTTGTTTGCATGTGGATTACAGTACTTTCATCACAATACAAGGCATATTGATGCTTAGAAGCATTTTCTCTGATTTCACACAGCTTTCGAAACGCCAGTTTCGAAAATGAGGCCAATTTCACGGCAAAATACTCTTGGAGCGTGTCTTACCAATAGACATGTAATTTACATGGATTCGCTCACCATGAAATTCCGTGTCCCTAACACGCTACATGCATCTTGGTTTCGACAAATATTCACTACAGAGTTGTTAGCAAGTGGATTACAGCACTTTCATCCACCATACAAGGCTTACTGACACTTTGAAACATTTTCTCAAATTTCACAGGTTAGTTTTAACGCCAGTATTGAAAATGAGGCATTTTTGGCAGAAAAATGCTCTTGGAGCGAGTTGTACCCAAAAGATATGTAATTTACCTACTTTCACTCACCGTGAATTTCTGTGTTCTGAACACGTTCCATGCATCATGGATTCAACAAACATTCTTTAATGAGTTGTGAACATGTGTATTACCGAACTTTCATCCACCTTACAATGCATATTTATACATAGAAATTTTTATTCTGATTTAGTAGATTTCTCCTAATGTCAGTTTCTAAAGTCATGCAGTTTTCGCCAAAAAATTTTCTTGGAGCGTGTTCTAACCAATAGACATGCAATTTACATACAACCCTTCATCGTGGAATTCCGTGTTCTGAAAAAGATACAAGCATCATGGATTCGACAAATATTCACTACAGAGTTGTTAGCATAAGGATTACCGAACTTTCATCCACCATAAAAGACATTTTGGCACTTTGAAGCATTTTCACGTATTTCAAAAGTTTTTCCTAATTCCAGTTTTGAAAATGAGGCAGATTCGCAGAAAAATTCTCGTGGTGCGAGTACTTCCCAACAGAAATGGAATATACATAGTTTCACCTCAGTGACATTCCAATTTCTGAACATGCTACATGCATCAAGGTTTCAACAAACTTTCTCGAATAAGTTGTGAACATGTAGATTACAGCATTTTCATCCACCATACATGGCATAATTACACCTAGAAATATTAACTCTGAATTTGCAGCTACTTCCTAATGCCAGTTTCGAAAATGAGGCCGTTTTCTTAGGAAAAAATTTTTAGAGCTAGTTCTACTCTATTGACGTGTAATTTACATAGATCCCATCGTCGGCAATTTCCATGATACGATCACGCTACATGCATAACGCTTTCTACAAATATTCACCACAGATTTGTTTGCATGTGGTTTTACCAACTTCCATCACAATACAAGGCATATTGACACTTTGAAGCATTTTCTACGTTTTTGCAGAGATTTTCAAATGCCAGTTTCGAAAATGAGGCAGATTTCTTGGCAAAATTCTCTTGCAGCGAGTTCTACCCAAGAGACATTTATTTTTCATAGATTAGCTCACCGCGATATTCTGTGTTCAAAAAACGCTTCATATATATTGGATTCAACAAATATTCACTACAAAGATGTTAGCATGCAGATTACCAAACTTTCATCCACCATACAAGTCATATTTAACCTAGAAACATTTACACTGAGTTCGCAGATATTTCATAAGAGCATTTTCTAAAATCAGGCAGTTTTCAAAGTAAGAAAATGTCTGAGCGTGTTCTACCCAATAGATATTTAAATTACATAGATTCTCCTGCTGTGAAATTATGTGATTTGAACACGCTACATGCAGAAAGCTTTCGACAAAAATACACTACAGAGTTGTTTGCATGTGGATTACAGTTCTTTCATCACAATACAGGGCAGATTGATGCTTAGAAGCTTTTTCTCTGATTTCACACAGCTTTCCAAATGCCAGTTTCGAAAATGAGGCCAATTTCACGGCAAAAACCTCTTGGAGTGGGTCTAACCAATAGACATGTAATTTACATGGATTCGATCACCGTGAAATTCCGTATTCCGAACACGCTACATGCATCACGGTTGTGACAAATATTCACTTTACAATTTTAGCAAGTAGATTACAGCACATTCATCCACCATACAAGGCTTACTGACACTTTGAAGAATTTTCTCAGATTTCACAGTTTAGATTTAACGCCAGTATTGAAAATGAGGCAGATTAGGCAGAAAAATGCTCTTGGAGCTAGTTGTACCCAAAAGATATGTAATTTACCTAGTTTCACTCACCGTGACATTCCATGTTCTGAAAGGTTCCATGCATCAAGGAATCAACAAACATCCTTTAATGAGTTGTGAACATGTGTATTATCGATCTTTCATCCACGTTACAATGCATATTTATACATAGAAAGTTTTATTCTGATTTAGCAGATTTCTCCTAATGTCAGTTTCTAAAATCATGCAGTTTTTGTAGAAAAATCCTCGTGGATCAAGTACTTCCCAATAGAAATGTAATTTACTTAGTTTCCCTCACAGTGACATTCCAATTTACGAACACGCTACATGCATCAAGGTTTCAACACACTTTCTCGAATGAGTTGTGAACATGTAGATTACAGAACTTTCATCCACCATACATTGCACATTTACACCTAGAAAAATTAACTCTGAATTTGCAGCTTTTTCCAAAAGCCAGTTTCAAAAATCAGGCCGTTTTCTCTGAGAAAAATTTTTGGAATGTATTCTAACCAATAGGCATGTAATTTACATAGACTCCATTGCCGGGAATTTCCGTGATACGATCACTCTGCATGCATAATGCTTTCCACAAATATTCACCGCAGATTTGTTTGCATGTGATTTTACGAACTTCCATCACAATACAAGGCATATTGACACTTAGAAGCATTTTCTGAGATTTTTCGAGTATTATCAAATGCCAGTTTTGAAAATGAGGCAGATTTCCCAGAAAAATCTCTTGCAGTGAGTTCTACCGTAGAGACATGTATTTTACATAGATTCGCTCACTGTGATATTCTGTGTTTCAAACACGATTCACGTATCTCGGATTCGACAAATATTCACTACAGAGTTGTTAGCATGCGGATTACCAAATTTTCATCCACCATAAAAGGCATATTTACACCGAGAATCTATTAATCTGAGTTTGCATGGTTTTACTATCCCCAGTTTCGAAAATAAGGCCGATTTCTCAGGAAAATTCTCTTGGAGTGAATTCTAACCAAGAGAAATGTAATTTACATAAATTCCCTGGCCGTGTAATTCCGTGTTCCGAACATGCTACATGCATAAAGGTTTCGACAAATATTCACTACAAATTTGTTAGCATGTGGATTACCGAACTTTCATCACAATACATTGAATAATGATACATAGAAGGATTTTCTCAGATTTTGAAGCGTTTTGCAAATGCCAGTTTCAAAATTGACGAAGTTTTCCCAAAAAACACACTCCAAGCTAGTTCTACCCAATAGAGAAGTAATTTACATTGTTTCAACCACCGTGAAATTCCACATTCTGAACACGGTACATGCATCACGGATTAGAAAAAGATTCTTTAATATGTTGTGAAAATGTGGATTACTGAACTTTCTTGTAACATAAAGGCACATTTACACCTACAAATATTGACTCCCATTTTGCAGCTTTTTGCAAAATTCAGATTCGATATTCATGCAATTTTCGCAGAAACATTCTCTTCTAGCTCGTTCTACTCAATAGAATTGTAATTTACATCGTTTCATTACCGTAAAATTCCGTTTTCCAAAAGCGCTACATGAATCACGGTTTAAAAAAATAATTACTACAATGTTATTAGCATGTGGATTACCGGATTTTCATTCACCATTCAAGGCATATTGACACTTAGAAGCATTTTCTCAGATTTCACAGTGTTCTCCTAATGGCAGTTTTGAAAATGAGGCACATTTCGCAGGAATATTCTCTTCAAGCGAGTTCTACCCAATAGACATGTAAGTTACTTTGTTTCGTTCACTATGACATTCCGTATTCCAAACACGTTACATGCATCACGAATTCGACAGTCATTAATGAGTGTGAGCTCGTGGATTACCGAACTTTCATCCACCATACAAGGCATATTTACACCTAGAAGTAGTTATTCTGATTTCGCAGGTTTTTGCTAACTTCCAGTTTGGAAAATCATGAAATTTTCGCAGAAACATTCAATTCAAGCGACTTCTATCCAGTAGAATTGTTATTTCAGAGTTTCACTCACCGAGACATTCCATGTTCCGGAAACGGTACATTCATCACGGCTTCGACAAACATTATTTTATGACTGTGAGCATGTGGATTACCGATTTTTCAACCACAATACAAGGCATATTTACACCTAGAAACATTTACTTAGATTTCGCAGGTTTTCCTAAGGTCAGTTAATTAAATCAGGCAGTTTTTGCAGAAAAACACTCTTGGTGCTTGTTCTATCCAATAGACATCTCATTTTCATAGATACCGTCACCATAAGATTCCGTGTTCTGAATACGGTACATGCACCACGGATTCAACCAATATTCACGGCTGAGTCCATAGCATGTGAATTACACATCTTTAATAACCCATTGAAGACATATTGTCACCTTAAAGCATTTACTCAGATTTTGCAGCGTTTTCATAACAGCAGTTTCCAAACTGAGGCAGATTTTTCAGTAAAATGCTCCTGGAGCTTGTTCTAACAAATATATATTTAATTTACTTAGTTTCCCTCACCGTAATAGTCCGTGATCCGAACACGCTACATACATCACGGATTTGACAAACATTTTTAATAAGTTGTGAACATGTGTATTACAGAACCTTCATCCACCATACAAGGCATATGTACACCTAGAAACATTAACTCTGAGTTCGCAGCAATTTCCTAATAGCATTTTCGAAAATCAGGCAGTTTACAAAGGAAAAAACTTTTGGAGCGTGTTCTATCCAATAGATATGTAAATTACATGGATTCGCTCACCGTGATATTCTGCATTCCGAACACTCTACATGTATCACGGATGCGACAAATATTCACTACAGATTTGTTAGCAAGTAGATTGCAGCACGTTCATCCACCATAGAAGGCTTACTGACACTTTGAAGATTTTTCTCAGATTTCAGAGTTTAGTTTTAAAGCCAGTTTTGAAAATGAGGCTGATTTGGCAGAAAAATGCTCTTGGAGCGAGTTGTACCCAAAAGATATGTAATTTACCTAGTTTCACTGACCGTGACATTCCGTCTTCTGAACACGTTCCATGCATCACAGATTCAACAAACAATCTTTAAAGAGTTGTGAACATGTGTATTACCGAACTTTCATCCACCTTACAATGCATACATTTACATAGAAAGTTTTATTCTGATTTAGTAGATTTCTCCTAATGTCAGTTTCTAAAATCATGCAGTTTTCACCGAAAAATCCTCTTGGAGCGTGTTCTAACCAATAGAACTGCAATTTACATAGAACCTTTCATCGTGAAATTCCGTGTTCTGTAAAAGCTACATGCATCACGGATTCGACAAATATTCACTACAGAGTTGTTAGCATAAATATTAACGAACTTTCATCCACCATAAAAGCCATATTGACACTTTGAAGCATTTTCTCATATTTCGAAAGATTTTCCTAATGCCAGTTTTGAAAATGAGGCAGATTTGCAGAAAAAATCTCATGGATTGAGTACTTCCCAACAGAAATATAATATATATTGTTTCACTCACAATGACATTCCAATTTACGAACATGCTTCATTCATGTAGGTTTCAACAAACTTTCTCGAATGAGTTGTGAACATGTAGATTACAGAACTTTCATCCACCATACATGGCATATTTACATGTAGAAACATTAATTCTGAATTTGCAGGTTTTTTCTAATGCCAGTTTTGTAAATCAGGCCGTTTTCTCATGAGAAAAATTTTGGAGCGAGTTCTACCCAATAGAAGTGTAATTTACATAGATTCCATACCCGGGAATTTCCATGAAACGATTACGCTACATGCATAACACAGTTTACAAATATTCACCACAGATTTTTTTGTATGCGGTTTTACGAACTTCCATCACAATACAAGGAATAGTGACAGTTTGAAGCATTTTCTAGGATTTTGCAGAGATTTTCAAATGCCAGTTTCGAAAATGAGGCAGATTTTGCATAAAAAGCTCTTGGAGCGAGTTTTACCCAAGAGACATATATTTTACACAGATTCGCTCAAAGCAATATTCTGTGTTGCAAACAGTCTTCATGTATCTCGGATTCGACAAATATTCACTACAGAGTTGTTAGCATGCAGATTACAAAACTTTCATCCACCATACAAGTCATTTTTACCCCTAGAAACATTTACTCTGAGTTCGATGCATTTTCCCAATAGCAGTTTCGAAAATCAGGCAGATTTCAAAGGAAAAAAATGTTTGAGCGTGTTCTACACAATACATATGTAAATTACATAGTTTCTCCCGCTGTGAAATTACGTGTTTCGAACATGCTACATGCGGAAAGTATTCGACAAAAATGCACTAGATATTTGTTTGCATGTGGATAATAGGTCTTTAATCACAGTAAAGGACATATTGACACTTTGAAGCATTTTCTCTGCTTTTGCAGAGATTTTCAAACCCCAGTTTCGAAAATGAGGCAGATTTCGCAGAAAAATCTCTTGGAGCGAGTTCTACCCAAGAGACATGTATTTTACATAGATTAACTCACCGCGATATTCTGTGTTCCTAACACGCTTCATGTATCTCAGATTCGACAAATATTCACTACAGAGTTTTTAGCATGCGGATTACCAAACTCTCATCCACCATACAATTCATATTTACACCTAGAAATATTTACTCTGAGTTCACAGCATTTCCTAATAGCAGTTTTGAAAATCAGGCCGTTTTTAAAGGAAAAAAATATTTGAGCGTGTTCTACACAATACATATGTAAATTACATGGATTCTCCCGCTGTGAAATAACATGTCTCTAACACACTTCATGCAGAAAGGATTTGACACAAATACACTAAAGGGTTGTTTGCATGTGGATTACAGTACTTTCATCACAATACAAGGCATATTGATGCTTAGAAGCATTTTCTCTGATTTCACACAGCTTTCGAAACGCCAGTTTCGAAAATGAGGCCAATTTCACGGCAAAATACTCTTGGAGCGTGTCTTACCAATAGACATGTAATTTACATGGATTCGCTCACCATGAAATTCCGTGTCCCTAACACGCTACATGCATCTTGGTTTCGACAAATATTCACTACAGAGTTGTTAGCAAGTGGATTACAGCACTTTCATCCACCATACAAGGCTTACTGACACTTTGAAACATTTTCTCAAATTTCACAGGTTAGTTTTAACGCCAGTATTGAAAATGAGGCATTTTTGGCAGAAAAATGCTCTTGGAGCGAGTTGTACCCAAAAGATATGTAATTTACCTACTTTCACTCACCGTGAATTTCCGTGTTCTGAACACGTTCCATGCATCATGGATTCAACAAACATTCTTTAATGAGTTGTGAACATGTGTATTACCGAACTTTCATCCACCTTACAATGCATATTTATACATAGAAATTTTTATTCTGATTTAGTAGATTTCTCCTAATGTCAGTTTCTAAAGTCATGCAGTTTTCGCCAAAAAATTTTCTTGGAGCGTGTTCTAACCAATAGACATGCAATTTACATACAACCCTTCATCGTGGAATTCCGTGTTCTGAAAAAGATACAAGCATCACGGATTCGACAAATATTCACTACAGAGTTGTTAGCATAAGGATTACCGAACTTTCATCCACCATAAAAGACATTTTGGCACTTTGAAGCATTTTCACGTATTTCAAAAGTTTTTCCTAATTCCAGTTTTGAAAATGAGGCAGATTCGCAGAAAAATTCTCGTGGTGCGAGTACTTCCCAACAGAAATGGAATATACATAGTTTCACCTCAGTGACATTCCAATTTCTGAACATGCTACATGCATCAAGGTTTCAACAAACTTTCTCGAATAAGTTGTGAACATGTAGATTACAGCATTTTCATCCACCATACATGGCATAATTACACCTAGAAATATTAACTCTGAATTTGCAGCTACTTCCTAATGCCAGTTTCGAAAATGAGGCCGTTTTCTTAGGAAAAAATTTTTAGAGCTAGTTCTACTCTATTGACGTGTAATTTACATAGATCCCATCGTCGGCAATTTCCATGATACGATCACGCTACATGCATAACGCTTTCTACAAATATTCACCACAGATTTGTTTGCATGTGGTTTTACCAACTTCCATCACAATACAAGGCATATTGACACTTTGAAGCATTTTCTACGTTTTTGCAGAGATTTTCAAATGCCAGTTTCGAAAATGAGGCAGATTTCTTGGCAAAATTCTCTTGCAGCGAGTTCTACCCAAGAGACATTTATTTTTCATAGATTAGCTCACCGCGATATTCTGTGTTCAAAAAACGCTTCATATATATTGGATTCAACAAATATTCACTACAAAGATGTTAGCATGCAGATTACCAAACTTTCATCCACCATACAAGTCATATTTAACCTAGAAACATTTACACTGAGTTCGCAGATATTTCATAAGAGCATTTTCTAAAATCAGGCAGTTTTCAAAGTAAGAAAATGTCTGAGCGTGTTCTACCCAATAGATATTTAAATTACATAGATTCTCCTGCTGTGAAATTATGTGATTTGAACACGCTACATGCAGAAAGCTTTCGACAAAAATACACTACAGAGTTGTTTGCATGTGGATTACAGTTCTTTCATCACAATACAGGGCAGATTGATGCTTAGAAGCTTTTTCTCTGATTTCACACAGCTTTCCAAATGCCAGTTTCGAAAATGAGGCCAATTTCACGGCAAAAACCTCTTGGAGCGGGTCTAACCAATAGACATGTAATTTACATGGATTCGATCACCGTGAAATTCCGTATTCCGAACACGCTACATGCATCACGGTTGTGACAAATATTCACTTTACAATTTTAGCAAGTAGATTACAGCACATTCATCCACCATACAAGGCTTACTGACACTTTGAAGAATTTTCTCAGATTTCACAGTTTAGATTTAACGCCAGTATTGAAAATGAGGCAGATTAGGCAGAAAAATGCTCTTGGAGCTAGTTGTACCCAAAAGATATGTAATTTACCTAGTTTCACTCACCGTGACATTCCATGTTCTGAAAGGTTCCATGCATCAAGGAATCAACAAACATCCTTTAATGAGTTGTGAACATGTGTATTATCGATCTTTCATCCACGTTACAATGCATATTTATACATAGAAAGTTTTATTCTGATTTAGCAGATTTCTCCTAATGTCAGTTTCTAAAATCATGCAGTTTTTGTAGAAAAATCCTCGTGGATCAAGTACTTCCCAATAGAAATGTAATTTACTTAGTTTCCCTCACAGTGACATTCCAATTTACGAACACGCTACATGCATCAAGGTTTCAACACACTTTCTCGAATGAGTTGTGAACATGTAGATTACAGAACTTTCATCCACCATACATTGCACATTTACACCTAGAAAAATTAACTCTGAATTTGCAGCTTTTTCCAAAAGCCAGTTTCAAAAATCAGGCCGTTTTCTCTGAGAAAAATTTTTGGAATGTATTCTAACCAATAGGCATGTAATTTACATAGACTCCATTGCCGGGAATTTCCGTGATACGATCACTCTGCATGCATAATGCTTTCCACAAATATTCACCGCAGATTTGTTTGCATGTGATTTTACGAACTTCCATCACAATACAAGGCATATTGACACTTAGAAGCATTTTCTGAGATTTTTCGAGTATTATCAAATGCCAGTTTTGAAAATGAGGCAGATTTCCCAGAAAAATCTCTTGCAGTGAGTTCTACCGTAGAGACATGTATTTTACATAGATTCGCTCACTGTGATATTCTGTGTTTCAAACACGATTCACGTATCTCGGATTCGACAAATATTCACTACAGAGTTGTTAGCATGCGGATTACCAAATTTTCATCCACCATAAAAGGCATATTTACACCGAGAATCTATTAATCTGAGTTTGCATGGTTTTACTATCCCCAGTTTCGAAAATAAGGCCGATTTCTCAGGAAAATTCTCTTGGAGTGAATTCTAACCAAGAGAAATGTAATTTACATAAATTCCCTGGCCGTGTAATTCCGTGTTCCGAACATGCTACATGCATAAAGGTTTCGACAAATATTCACTACAAATTTGTTAGCATGTGGATTACCGAACTTTCATCACAATACATTGAATAATGATACATAGAAGGATTTTCTCAGATTTTGAAGCGTTTTGCAAATGCCAGTTTCAAAATTGACGAAGTTTTCCCAAAAAACACACTCCAAGCTAGTTCTACCCAATAGAGAAGTAATTTACATTGTTTCAACCACCGTGAAATTCCACATTCTGAACACGGTACATGCATCACGGATTAGAAAAAGATTCTTTAATATGTTGTGAAAATGTGGATTACTGAACTTTCTTGTAACATAAAGGCACATTTACACCTACAAATATTGACTCCCATTTTGCAGCTTTTTGCAAAATTCAGATTCGATATTCATGCAATTTTCGCAGAAACATTCTCTTCTAGCTCGTTCTACTCAATAGAATTGTAATTTACATCGTTTCATTACCGTAAAATTCCGTTTTCCAAAAGCGCTACATGAATCACGGTTTAAAAAAATAATTACTACAATGTTATTAGCATGTGGATTACCGGATTTTCATTCACCATTCAAGGCATATTGACACTTAGAAGCATTTTCTCAGATTTCACAGTGTTCTCCTAATGGCAGTTTTGAAAATGAGGCACATTTCGCAGGAATATTCTCTTCAAGCGAGTTCTACCCAATAGACATGTAAGTTACTTTGTTTCGTTCACTATGACATTCCGTATTCCAAACACGTTACATGCATCACGAATTCGACAGTCATTAATGAGTGTGAGCTCGTGGATTACCGAACTTTCATCCACCATACAAGGCATATTTACACCTAGAAGTAGTTATTCTGATTTCGCAGGTTTTTGCTAACTTCCAGTTTGGAAAATCATGAAATTTTCGCAGAAACATTCAATTCAAGCGACTTCTATCCAGTAGAATTGTTATTTCAGAGTTTCACTCACCGAGACATTCCATGTTCCGGAAACGGTACATTCATCACGGCTTCGACAAACATTATTTTATGACCGTGAGCATGTGGATTACCGATTTTTCAACCACAATACAAGGCATATTTACACCTAGAAACATTTACTTAGATTTCGCAGGTTTTCCTAACGTCAGTTAATTAAATCAGGCAGTTTTTGCAGAAAAACACTCTTGGTGCTTGTTCTATCCAATAGACATCTCATTTTCATAGATACCGTCACCATAAGATTCCGTGTTCTGAATACGGTACATGCACCACGGATTCAACCAATATTCACGGCTGAGTCCATAGCATGTGAATTACACATCTTTAATAACCCATTGAAGACATATTGTCACCTTAAAGCATTTACTCAGATTTTGCAGCGTTTTCATAACAGCAGTTTCCAAACTGAGGCAGATTTTTCAGTAAAATGCTCCTGGAGCTTGTTCTAACAAATATATATTTAATTTACTTAGTTTCCCTCACCGTAATAGTCCGTGATCCGAACACGCTACATACATCACGGATTTGACAAACATTTTTAATAAGTTGTGAACATGTGTATTACAGAACCTTCATCCACCATACAAGGCTTATGTACACCTAGAAACATTAACTCTGAGTTCGCAGCAATTTCCTAATAGCATTTTCGAAAATCAGGCAGTTTACAAAGGAAAAAACTTTTGGAGCGTGTTCTATCCAATAGATATGTAAATTACATGGATTCGCTCACCGTGATATTCTGCATTCCGAACACTCTACATGTATCACGGATGCGACAAATATTCACTACAGATTTGTTAGCAAGTAGATTGCAGCACGTTCATCCACCATAGAAGGCTTACTGACACTTTGAAGATTTTTCTCAGATTTCAGAGTTTAGTTTTAAAGCCAGTTTTGAAAATGAGGCTGATTTGGCAGAAAAATGCTCTTGGAGCGAGTTGTACCCAAAAGATATGTAATTTACCTAGTTTCACTGACCGTGACATTCCGTCTTCTGAACACGTTCCATGCATCACAGATTCAACAAACAATCTTTAAAGAGTTGTGAACATGTGTATTACCGAACTTTCATCCACCTTACAATGCATACATTTACATAGAAAGTTTTATTCTGATTTAGTAGATTTCTCCTAATGTCAGTTTCTAAAATCATGCAGTTTTCACCGAAAAATCCTCTTGGAGCGTGTTCTAACCAATAGAACTGCAATTTACATAGAACCTTTCATCGTGAAATTCCGTGTTCTGTAAAAGCTACATGCATCACGGATTCGACAAATATTCACTACAGAGTTGTTAGCATAAATATTAACGAACTTTCATCCACCATAAAAGCCATATTGACACTTTGAAGCATTTTCTCATATTTCGAAAGATTTTCCTAATGCCAGTTTTGAAAATGAGGCAGATTTGCAGAAAAAATCTCATGGATTGAGTACTTCCCAACAGAAATATAATATATATTGTTTCACTCACAATGACATTCCAATTTACGAACATGCTTCATTCATGTAGGTTTCAACAAACTTTCTCGAATGAGTTGTGAACATGTAGATTACAGAACTTTCATCCACCATACATGGCATATTTACATGTAGAAACATTAATTCTGAATTTGCAGGTTTTTTCTAATGCCAGTTTTGTAAATCAGGCCGTTTTCTCATGAGAAAAATTTTGGAGCGAGTTCTACCCAATAGAAGTGTAATTTACATAGATTCCATACCCGGGAATTTCCATGAAACGATTACGCTACATGCATAACACAGTTTACAAATATTCACCACAGATTTTTTTGTATGCGGTTTTACGAACTTCCATCACAATACAAGGAATAGTGACAGTTTGAAGCATTTTCTAGGATTTTGCAGAGATTTTCAAATGCCAGTTTCGAAAATGAGGCAGATTTTGCATAAAAAGCTCTTGGAGCGAGTTTTACCCAAGAGACATATATTTTACACAGATTCGCTCAAAGCAATATTCTGTGTTGCAAACAGTCTTCATGTATCTCGGATTCGACAAATATTCACTACAGAGTTGTTAGCATGCGGATTACAAAACTTTCATCCACCATACAAGTCATTTTTACCCCTAGAAACATTTACTCTGAGTTCGATGCATTTTCCCAATAGCAGTTTCGAAAATCAGGCAGATTTCAAAGGAAAAAAATGTTTGAGCGTGTTCTACACAATACATATGTAAATTACATAGTTTCTCCCGCTGTGAAATTACGTGTTTCGAACATGCTACATGCGGAAAGTATTCGACAAAAATGCACTAGATATTTGTTTGCATGTGGATAATAGGTCTTTAATCACAGTAAAGGACATATTGACACTTTGAAGCATTTTCTCTGCTTTTGCAGAGATTTTCAAACCCCAGTTTCGAAAATGAGGCAGATTTCGCAGAAAAATCTCTTGGAGCGAGTTCTACCCAAGAGACATGTATTTTACATAGATTAACTCACCGCGATATTCTGTGTTCCTAACACGCTTCATGTATCTCAGATTCGACAAATATTCACTACAGAGTTTTTAGCATGCGGATTACCAAACTCTCATCCACCATACAATTCATATTTACACCTAGAAATATTTACTCTGAGTTCACAGCATTTCCTAATAGCAGTTTTGAAAATCAGGCCGTTTTTAAAGGAAAAAAATATTTGAGCGTGTTCTACACAATACATATGTAAATTACATGGATTCTCCCGCTGTGAAATAACATGTCTCTAACACACTTCATGCAGAAAGGATTTGACACAAATACACTAAAGGGTTGTTTGCATGTGGATTACAGTACTTTCATCACAATACAAGGCATATTGATGCTTAGAAGCATTTTCTCTGATTTCACACAGCTTTCGAAACGCCAGTTTCGAAAATGAGGCCAATTTCACGGCAAAATACTCTTGGAGCGTGTCTTACCAATAGACATGTAATTTACATGGATTCGCTCACCATGAAATTCCGTGTCCCTAACACGCTACATGCATCTTGGTTTCGACAAATATTCACTACAGAGTTGTTAGCAAGTGGATTACAACACTTTCATCCACCATACAAGGCTTACTGACACTTTGAAGAATTTTCTCAGATTTCACAGTTTAGATTTAACGCCAGTATTGAAAATGAGGCAGATTAGGCAGAAAAATGCTCTTGGAGCTAGTTGTACCCAAAAGATATGTAATTTACCTAGTTTCACTCACCGTGACATTCCATGTTCTGAAAGGTTCCATGCATCAAGGAATCAACAAACATCCTTTAATGAGTTGTGAACATGTGTATTATCGATCTTTCATCCACGTTACAATGCATATTTATACATAGAAAGTTTTATTCTGATTTAGCAGATTTCTCCTAATGTCAGTTTCTAAAATCATGCAGTTTTTGTAGAAAAATCCTCGTGGATCAAGTACTTCCCAATAGAAATGTAATTTACTTAGTTTCCCTCACAGTGACATTCCAATTTACGAACACGCTACATGCATCAAGGTTTCAACACACTTTCTCGAATGAGTTGTGAACATGTAGATTACAGAACTTTCATCCACCATACATTGCACATTTACACCTAGAAAAATTAACTCTGAATTTGCAGCTTTTTCCAAAAGCCAGTTTCAAAAATCAGGCCGTTTTCTCTGAGAAAAATTTTTGGAATGTATTCTAACCAATAGGCATGTAATTTACATAGACTCCATTGCCGGGAATTTCCGTGATACGATCACTCTGCATGCATAATGCTTTCCACAAATATTCACCGCAGATTTGTTTGCATGTGATTTTACGAACTTCCATCACAATACAAGGCATATTGACACTTAGAAGCATTTTCTGAGATTTTTCGAGTATTATCAAATGCCAGTTTTGAAAATGAGGCAGATTTCCCAGAAAAATCTCTTGCAGTGAGTTCTACCGTAGAGACATGTATTTTACATAGATTCGCTCACTGTGATATTCTGTGTTTCAAACACGATTCACGTATCTCGGATTCGACAAATATTCACTACAGAGTTGTTAGCATGCGGATTACCAAATTTTCATCCACCATAAAAGGCATATTTACACCGAGAATCTATTAATCTGAGTTTGCATGGTTTTACTATCCCCAGTTTCGAAAATAAGGCCGATTTCTCAGGAAAATTCTCTTGGAGTGAATTCTAACCAAGAGAAATGTAATTTACATAAATTCCCTGGCCGTGTAATTCCGTGTTCCGAACATGCTACATGCATAAAGGTTTCGACAAATATTCACTACAAATTTGTTAGCATGTGGATTACCGAACTTTCATCACAATACATTGAATAATGATACATAGAAGGATTTTCTCAGATTTTGAAGCGTTTTGCAAATGCCAGTTTCAAAATTGACGAAGTTTTCCCAAAAAACACACTCCAAGCTAGTTCTACCCAATAGAGAAGTAATTTACATTGTTTCAACCACCGTGAAATTCCACATTCTGAACACGGTACATGCATCACGGATTAGAAAAAGATTCTTTAATATGTTGTGAAAATGTGGATTACTGAACTTTCTTGTAACATAAAGGCACATTTACACCTACAAATATTGACTCCCATTTTGCAGCTTTTTGCAAAATTCAGATTCGATATTCATGCAATTTTCGCAGAAACATTCTCTTCTAGCTCGTTCTACTCAATAGAATTGTAATTTACATCGTTTCATTACCGTAAAATTCCGTTTTCCAAAAGCGCTACATGAATCACGGTTTAAAAAAATAATTACTACAATGTTATTAGCATGTGGATTACCGGATTTTCATTCACCATTCAAGGCATATTGACACTTAGAAGCATTTTCTCAGATTTCACAGTGTTCTCCTAATGGCAGTTTTGAAAATGAGGCACATTTCGCAGGAATATTCTCTTCAAGCGAGTTCTACCCAATAGACATGTAAGTTACTTTGTTTCGTTCACTATGACATTCCGTATTCCAAACACGTTACATGCATCACGAATTCGACAGTCATTAATGAGTGTGAGCTCGTGGATTACCGAACTTTCATCCACCATACAAGGCATATTTACACCTAGAAGTAGTTATTCTGATTTCGCAGGTTTTTGCTAACTTCCAGTTTGGAAAATCATGAAATTTTCGCAGAAACATTCAATTCAAGCGACTTCTATCCAGTAGAATTGTTATTTCAGAGTTTCACTCACCGAGACATTCCATGTTCCGGAAACGGTACATTCATCACGGCTTCGACAAACATTATTTTATGACCGTGAGCATGTGGATTACCGATTTTTCAACCACAATACAAGGCATATTTACACCTAGAAACATTTACTTAGATTTCGCAGGTTTTCCTAACGTCAGTTAATTAAATCAGGCAGTTTTTGCAGAAAAACACTCTTGGTGCTTGTTCTATCCAATAGACATCTCATTTTCATAGATACCGTCACCATAAGATTCCGTGTTCTGAATACGGTACATGCACCACGGATTCAACCAATATTCACGGCTGAGTCCATAGCATGTGAATTACACATCTTTAATAACCCATTGAAGACATATTGTCACCTTAAAGCATTTACTCAGATTTTGCAGCGTTTTCATAACAGCAGTTTCCAAACTGAGGCAGATTTTTCAGTAAAATGCTCCTGGAGCTTGTTCTAACAAATATATATTTAATTTACTTAGTTTCCCTCACCGTAATAGTCCGTGATCCGAACACGCTACATACATCACGGATTTGACAAACATTTTTAATAAGTTGTGAACATGTGTATTACAGAACCTTCATCCACCATACAAGGCTTATGTACACCTAGAAACATTAACTCTGAGTTCGCAGCAATTTCCTAATAGCATTTTCGAAAATCAGGCAGTTTACAAAGGAAAAAACTTTTGGAGCGTGTTCTATCCAATAGATATGTAAATTACATGGATTCGCTCACCGTGATATTCTGCATTCCGAACACTCTACATGTATCACGGATGCGACAAATATTCACTACAGATTTGTTAGCAAGTAGATTGCAGCACGTTCATCCACCATAGAAGGCTTACTGACACTTTGAAGATTTTTCTCAGATTTCAGAGTTTAGTTTTAAAGCCAGTTTTGAAAATGAGGCTGATTTGGCAGAAAAATGCTCTTGGAGCGAGTTGTACCCAAAAGATATGTAATTTACCTAGTTTCACTGACCGTGACATTCCGTCTTCTGAACACGTTCCATGCATCACAGATTCAACAAACAATCTTTAAAGAGTTGTGAACATGTGTATTACCGAACTTTCATCCACCTTACAATGCATACATTTACATAGAAAGTTTTATTCTGATTTAGTAGATTTCTCCTAATGTCAGTTTCTAAAATCATGCAGTTTTCACCGAAAAATCCTCTTGGAGCGTGTTCTAACCAATAGAACTGCAATTTACATAGAACCTTTCATCGTGAAATTCCGTGTTCTGTAAAAGCTACATGCATCACGGATTCGACAAATATTCACTACAGAGTTGTTAGCATAAATATTAACGAACTTTCATCCACCATAAAAGCCATATTGACACTTTGAAGCATTTTCTCATATTTCGAAAGATTTTCCTAATGCCAGTTTTGAAAATGAGGCAGATTTGCAGAAAAAATCTCATGGATTGAGTACTTCCCAACAGAAATATAATATATATTGTTTCACTCACAATGACATTCCAATTTACGAACATGCTTCATTCATGTAGGTTTCAACAAACTTTCTCGAATGAGTTGTGAACATGTAGATTACAGAACTTTCATCCACCATACATGGCATATTTACATGTAGAAACATTAATTCTGAATTTGCAGGTTTTTTCTAATGCCAGTTTTGTAAATCAGGCCGTTTTCTCATGAGAAAAATTTTGGAGCGAGTTCTACCCAATAGAAGTGTAATTTACATAGATTCCATACCCGGGAATTTCCATGAAACGATTACGCTACATGCATAACACAGTTTACAAATATTCACCACAGATTTTTTTGTATGCGGTTTTACGAACTTCCATCACAATACAAGGAATAGTGACAGTTTGAAGCATTTTCTAGGATTTTGCAGAGATTTTCAAATGCCAGTTTCGAAAATGAGGCAGATTTTGCATAAAAAGCTCTTGGAGCGAGTTTTACCCAAGAGACATATATTTTACACAGATTCGCTCAAAGCAATATTCTGTGTTGCAAACAGTCTTCATGTATCTCGGATTCGACAAATATTCACTACAGAGTTGTTAGCATGCGGATTACAAAACTTTCATCCACCATACAAGTCATTTTTACCCCTAGAAACATTTACTCTGAGTTCGATGCATTTTCCCAATAGCAGTTTCGAAAATCAGGCAGATTTCAAAGGAAAAAAATGTTTGAGCGTGTTCTACACAATACATATGTAAATTACATAGTTTCTCCCGCTGTGAAATTACGTGTTTCGAACATGCTACATGCGGAAAGTATTCGACAAAAATGCACTAGATATTTGTTTGCATGTGGATAATAGGTCTTTAATCACAGTAAAGGACATATTGACACTTTGAAGCATTTTCTCTGCTTTTGCAGAGATTTTCAAACCCCAGTTTCGAAAATGAGGCAGATTTCGCAGAAAAATCTCTTGGAGCGAGTTCTACCCAAGAGACATGTATTTTACATAGATTAACTCACCGCGATATTCTGTGTTCCTAACACGCTTCATGTATCTCAGATTCGACAAATATTCACTACAGAGTTTTTAGCATGCGGATTACCAAACTCTCATCCACCATACAATTCATATTTACACCTAGAAATATTTACTCTGAGTTCACAGCATTTCCTAATAGCAGTTTTGAAAATCAGGCCGTTTTTAAAGGAAAAAAATATTTGAGCGTGTTCTACACAATACATATGTAAATTACATGGATTCTCCCGCTGTGAAATAACATGTCTCTAACACACTTCATGCAGAAAGGATTTGACACAAATACACTAAAGGGTTGTTTGCATGTGGATTACAGTACTTTCATCACAATACAAGGCATATTGATGCTTAGAAGCATTTTCTCTGATTTCACACAGCTTTCGAAACGCCAGTTTCGAAAATGAGGCCAATTTCACGGCAAAATACTCTTGGAGCGTGTCTTACCAATAGACATGTAATTTACATGGATTCGCTCACCATGAAATTCCGTGTCCCTAACACGCTACATGCATCTTGGTTTCGACAAATATTCACTACAGAGTTGTTAGCAAGTGGATTACAACACTTTCATCCACCATACAAGGCTTACTGACACTTTGAAGAATTTTCTCAGATTTCACAGTTTAGATTTAACGCCAGTATTGAAAATGAGGCAGATTAGGCAGAAAAATGCTCTTGGAGCTAGTTGTACCCAAAAGATATGTAATTTACCTAGTTTCACTCACCGTGACATTCCATGTTCTGAAAGGTTCCATGCATCAAGGAATCAACAAACATCCTTTAATGAGTTGTGAACATGTGTATTATCGATCTTTCATCCACGTTACAATGCATATTTATACATAGAAAGTTTTATTCTGATTTAGCAGATTTCTCCTAATGTCAGTTTCTAAAATCATGCAGTTTTTGTAGAAAAATCCTCGTGGATCAAGTACTTCCCAATAGAAATGTAATTTACTTAGTTTCCCTCACAGTGACATTCCAATTTACGAACACGCTACATGCATCAAGGTTTCAACACACTTTCTCGAATGAGTTGTGAACATGTAGATTACAGAACTTTCATCCACCATACATTGCACATTTACACCTAGAAAAATTAACTCTGAATTTGCAGCTTTTTCCAAAAGCCAGTTTCAAAAATCAGGCCGTTTTCTCTGAGAAAAATTTTTGGAATGTATTCTAACCAATAGGCATGTAATTTACATAGACTCCATTGCCGGGAATTTCCGTGATACGATCACTCTGCATGCATAATGCTTTCCACAAATATTCACCGCAGATTTGTTTGCATGTGATTTTACGAACTTCCATCACAATACAAGGCATATTGACACTTAGAAGCATTTTCTGAGATTTTTCGAGTATTATCAAATGCCAGTTTTGAAAATGAGGCAGATTTCCCAGAAAAATCTCTTGCAGTGAGTTCTACCGTAGAGACATGTATTTTACATAGATTCGCTCACTGTGATATTCTGTGTTTCAAACACGATTCACGTATCTCGGATTCGACAAATATTCACTACAGAGTTGTTAGCATGCGGATTACCAAATTTTCATCCACCATAAAAGGCATATTTACACCGAGAATCTATTAATCTGAGTTTGCATGGTTTTACTATCCCCAGTTTCGAAAATAAGGCCGATTTCTCAGGAAAATTCTCTTGGAGTGAATTCTAACCAAGAGAAATGTAATTTACATAAATTCCCTGGCCGTGTAATTCCGTGTTCCGAACATGCTACATGCATAAAGGTTTCGACAAATATTCACTACAAATTTGTTAGCATGTGGATTACCGAACTTTCATCACAATACATTGAATAATGATACATAGAAGGATTTTCTCAGATTTTGAAGCGTTTTGCAAATGCCAGTTTCAAAATTGACGAAGTTTTCCCAAAAAACACACTCCAAGCTAGTTCTACCCAATAGAGAAGTAATTTACATTGTTTCAACCACCGTGAAATTCCACATTCTGAACACGGTACATGCATCACGGATTAGAAAAAGATTCTTTAATATGTTGTGAAAATGTGGATTACTGAACTTTCTTGTAACATAAAGGCACATTTACACCTACAAATATTGACTCCCATTTTGCAGCTTTTTGCAAAATTCAGATTCGATATTCATGCAATTTTCGCAGAAACATTCTCTTCTAGCTCGTTCTACTCAATAGAATTGTAATTTACATCGTTTCATTACCGTAAAATTCCGTTTTCCAAAAGCGCTACATGAATCACGGTTTAAAAAAATAATTACTACAATGTTATTAGCATGTGGATTACCGGATTTTCATTCACCATTCAAGGCATATTGACACTTAGAAGCATTTTCTCAGATTTCACAGTGTTCTCCTAATGGCAGTTTTGAAAATGAGGCACATTTCGCAGGAATATTCTCTTCAAGCGAGTTCTACCCAATAGACATGTAAGTTACTTTGTTTCGTTCACTATGACATTCCGTATTCCAAACACGTTACATGCATCACGAATTCGACAGTCATTAATGAGTGTGAGCTCGTGGATTACCGAACTTTCATCCACCATACAAGGCATATTTACACCTAGAAGTAGTTATTCTGATTTCGCAGGTTTTTGCTAACTTCCAGTTTGGAAAATCATGAAATTTTCGCAGAAACATTCAATTCAAGCGACTTCTATCCAGTAGAATTGTTATTTCAGAGTTTCACTCACCGAGACATTCCATGTTCCGGAAACGGTACATTCATCACGGCTTCGACAAACATTATTTTATGACCGTGAGCATGTGGATTACCGATTTTTCAACCACAATACAAGGCATATTTACACCTAGAAACATTTACTTAGATTTCGCAGGTTTTCCTAACGTCAGTTAATTAAATCAGGCAGTTTTTGCAGAAAAACACTCTTGGTGCTTGTTCTATCCAATAGACATCTCATTTTCATAGATACCGTCACCATAAGATTCCGTGTTCTGAATACGGTACATGCACCACGGATTCAACCAATATTCACGGCTGAGTCCATAGCATGTGAATTACACATCTTTAATAACCCATTGAAGACATATTGTCACCTTAAAGCATTTACTCAGATTTTGCAGCGTTTTCATAACAGCAGTTTCCAAACTGAGGCAGATTTTTCAGTAAAATGCTCCTGGAGCTTGTTCTAACAAATATATATTTAATTTACTTAGTTTCCCTCACCGTAATAGTCCGTGATCCGAACACGCTACATACATCACGGATTTGACAAACATTTTTAATAAGTTGTGAACATGTGTATTACAGAACCTTCATCCACCATACAAGGCTTATGTACACCTAGAAACATTAACTCTGAGTTCGCAGCAATTTCCTAATAGCATTTTCGAAAATCAGGCAGTTTACAAAGGAAAAAACTTTTGGAGCGTGTTCTATCCAATAGATATGTAAATTACATGGATTCGCTCACCGTGATATTCTGCATTCCGAACACTCTACATGTATCACGGATGCGACAAATATTCACTACAGATTTGTTAGCAAGTAGATTGCAGCACGTTCATCCACCATAGAAGGCTTACTGACACTTTGAAGATTTTTCTCAGATTTCAGAGTTTAGTTTTAAAGCCAGTTTTGAAAATGAGGCTGATTTGGCAGAAAAATGCTCTTGGAGCGAGTTGTACCCAAAAGATATGTAATTTACCTAGTTTCACTGACCGTGACATTCCGTCTTCTGAACACGTTCCATGCATCACAGATTCAACAAACAATCTTTAAAGAGTTGTGAACATGTGTATTACCGAACTTTCATCCACCTTACAATGCATACATTTACATAGAAAGTTTTATTCTGATTTAGTAGATTTCTCCTAATGTCAGTTTCTAAAATCATGCAGTTTTCACCGAAAAATCCTCTTGGAGCGTGTTCTAACCAATAGAACTGCAATTTACATAGAACCTTTCATCGTGAAATTCCGTGTTCTGTAAAAGCTACATGCATCACGGATTCGACAAATATTCACTACAGAGTTGTTAGCATAAATATTAACGAACTTTCATCCACCATAAAAGCCATATTGACACTTTGAAGCATTTTCTCATATTTCGAAAGATTTTCCTAATGCCAGTTTTGAAAATGAGGCAGATTTGCAGAAAAAATCTCATGGATTGAGTACTTCCCAACAGAAATATAATATATATTGTTTCACTCACAATGACATTCCAATTTACGAACATGCTTCATTCATGTAGGTTTCAACAAACTTTCTCGAATGAGTTGTGAACATGTAGATTACAGAACTTTCATCCACCATACATGGCATATTTACATGTAGAAACATTAATTCTGAATTTGCAGGTTTTTTCTAATGCCAGTTTTGTAAATCAGGCCGTTTTCTCATGAGAAAAATTTTGGAGCGAGTTCTACCCAATAGAAGTGTAATTTACATAGATTCCATACCCGGGAATTTCCATGAAACGATTACGCTACATGCATAACACAGTTTACAAATATTCACCACAGATTTTTTTGTATGCGGTTTTACGAACTTCCATCACAATACAAGGAATAGTGACAGTTTGAAGCATTTTCTAGGATTTTGCAGAGATTTTCAAATGCCAGTTTCGAAAATGAGGCAGATTTTGCATAAAAAGCTCTTGGAGCGAGTTTTACCCAAGAGACATATATTTTACACAGATTCGCTCAAAGCAATATTCTGTGTTGCAAACAGTCTTCATGTATCTCGGATTCGACAAATATTCACTACAGAGTTGTTAGCATGCGGATTACAAAACTTTCATCCACCATACAAGTCATTTTTACCCCTAGAAACATTTACTCTGAGTTCGATGCATTTTCCCAATAGCAGTTTCGAAAATCAGGCAGATTTCAAAGGAAAAAAATGTTTGAGCGTGTTCTACACAATACATATGTAAATTACATAGTTTCTCCCGCTGTGAAATTACGTGTTTCGAACATGCTACATGCGGAAAGTATTCGACAAAAATGCACTAGATATTTGTTTGCATGTGGATAATAGGTCTTTAATCACAGTAAAGGACATATTGACACTTTGAAGCATTTTCTCTGCTTTTGCAGAGATTTTCAAACCCCAGTTTCGAAAATGAGGCAGATTTCGCAGAAAAATCTCTTGGAGCGAGTTCTACCCAAGAGACATGTATTTTACATAGATTAACTCACCGCGATATTCTGTGTTCCTAACACGCTTCATGTATCTCAGATTCGACAAATATTCACTACAGAGTTTTTAGCATGCGGATTACCAAACTCTCATCCACCATACAATTCATATTTACACCTAGAAATATTTACTCTGAGTTCACAGCATTTCCTAATAGCAGTTTTGAAAATCAGGCCGTTTTTAAAGGAAAAAAATATTTGAGCGTGTTCTACACAATACATATGTAAATTACATGGATTCTCCCGCTGTGAAATAACATGTCTCTAACACACTTCATGCAGAAAGGATTTGACACAAATACACTAAAGGGTTGTTTGCATGTGGATTACAGTACTTTCATCACAATACAAGGCATATTGATGCTTAGAAGCATTTTCTCTGATTTCACACAGCTTTCGAAACGCCAGTTTCGAAAATGAGGCCAATTTCACGGCAAAATACTCTTGGAGCGTGTCTTACCAATAGACATGTAATTTACATGGATTCGCTCACCATGAAATTCCGTGTCCCTAACACGCTACATGCATCTTGGTTTCGACAAATATTCACTACAGAGTTGTTAGCAAGTGGATTACAGCACTTTCATCCACCATACAAGGCTTACTGACACTTTGAAACATTTTCTCAAATTTCACAGGTTAGTTTTAACGCCAGTATTGAAAATGAGGCATTTTTGGCAGAAAAATGCTCTTGGAGCGAGTTGTACCCAAAAGATATGTAATTTACCTACTTTCACTCACCGTGAATTTCCGTGTTCTGAACACGTTCCATGCATCATGGATTCAACAAACATTCTTTAATGAGTTGTGAACATGTGTATTACCGAACTTTCATCCACCTTACAATGCATATTTATACATAGAAATTTTTATTCTGATTTAGTAGATTTCTCCTAATGTCAGTTTCTAAAGTCATGCAGTTTTCGCCAAAAAATTTTCTTGGAGCGTGTTCTAACCAATAGACATGCAATTTACATACAACCCTTCATCGTGGAATTCCGTGTTCTGAAAAAGATACAAGCATCACGGATTCGACAAATATTCACTACAGAGTTGTTAGCATAAGGATTACCGAACTTTCATCCACCATAAAAGACATTTTGGCACTTTGAAGCATTTTCACGTATTTCAAAAGTTTTTCCTAATTCCAGTTTTGAAAATGAGGCAGATTCGCAGAAAAATTCTCGTGGTGCGAGTACTTCCCAACAGAAATGGAATATACATAGTTTCACCTCAGTGACATTCCAATTTCTGAACATGCTACATGCATCAAGGTTTCAACAAACTTTCTCGAATAAGTTGTGAACATGTAGATTACAGCATTTTCATCCACCATACATGGCATAATTACACCTAGAAATATTAACTCTGAATTTGCAGCTACTTCCTAATGCCAGTTTCGAAAATGAGGCCGTTTTCTTAGGAAAAAATTTTTAGAGCTAGTTCTACTCTATTGACGTGTAATTTACATAGATCCCATCGTCGGCAATTTCCATGATACGATCACGCTACATGCATAACGCTTTCTACAAATATTCACCACAGATTTGTTTGCATGTGGTTTTACCAACTTCCATCACAATACAAGGCATATTGACACTTTGAAGCATTTTCTACGTTTTTGCAGAGATTTTCAAATGCCAGTTTCGAAAATGAGGCAGATTTCTTGGCAAAATTCTCTTGCAGCGAGTTCTACCCAAGAGACATTTATTTTTCATAGATTAGCTCACCGCGATATTCTGTGTTCAAAAAACGCTTCATATATATTGGATTCAACAAATATTCACTACAAAGATGTTAGCATGCAGATTACCAAACTTTCATCCACCATACAAGTCATATTTAACCTAGAAACATTTACACTGAGTTCGCAGATATTTCATAAGAGCATTTTCTAAAATCAGGCAGTTTTCAAAGTAAGAAAATGTCTGAGCGTGTTCTACCCAATAGATATTTAAATTACATAGATTCTCCTGCTGTGAAATTATGTGATTTGAACACGCTACATGCAGAAAGCTTTCGACAAAAATACACTACAGAGTTGTTTGCATGTGGATTACAGTTCTTTCATCACAATACAGGGCAGATTGATGCTTAGAAGCTTTTTCTCTGATTTCACACAGCTTTCCAAATGCCAGTTTCGAAAATGAGGCCAATTTCACGGCAAAAACCTCTTGGAGCGGGTCTAACCAATAGACATGTAATTTACATGGATTCGATCACCGTGAAATTCCGTATTCCGAACACGCTACATGCATCACGGTTGTGACAAATATTCACTTTACAATTTTAGCAAGTAGATTACAGCACATTCATCCACCATACAAGGCTTACTGACACTTTGAAGAATTTTCTCAGATTTCACAGTTTAGATTTAACGCCAGTATTGAAAATGAGGCAGATTAGGCAGAAAAATGCTCTTGGAGCTAGTTGTACCCAAAAGATATGTAATTTACCTAGTTTCACTCACCGTGACATTCCATGTTCTGAAAGGTTCCATGCATCAAGGAATCAACAAACATCCTTTAATGAGTTGTGAACATGTGTATTATCGATCTTTCATCCACGTTACAATGCATATTTATACATAGAAAGTTTTATTCTGATTTAGCAGATTTCTCCTAATGTCAGTTTCTAAAATCATGCAGTTTTTGTAGAAAAATCCTCGTGGATCAAGTACTTCCCAATAGAAATGTAATTTACTTAGTTTCCCTCACAGTGACATTCCAATTTACGAACACGCTACATGCATCAAGGTTTCAACACACTTTCTCGAATGAGTTGTGAACATGTAGATTACAGAACTTTCATCCACCATACATTGCACATTTACACCTAGAAAAATTAACTCTGAATTTGCAGCTTTTTCCAAAAGCCAGTTTCAAAAATCAGGCCGTTTTCTCTGAGAAAAATTTTTGGAATGTATTCTAACCAATAGGCATGTAATTTACATAGACTCCATTGCCGGGAATTTCCGTGATACGATCACTCTGCATGCATAATGCTTTCCACAAATATTCACCGCAGATTTGTTTGCATGTGATTTTACGAACTTCCATCACAATACAAGGCATATTGACACTTAGAAGCATTTTCTGAGATTTTTCGAGTATTATCAAATGCCAGTTTTGAAAATGAGGCAGATTTCCCAGAAAAATCTCTTGCAGTGAGTTCTACCGTAGAGACATGTATTTTACATAGATTCGCTCACTGTGATATTCTGTGTTTCAAACACGATTCACGTATCTCGGATTCGACAAATATTCACTACAGAGTTGTTAGCATGCGGATTACCAAATTTTCATCCACCATAAAAGGCATATTTACACCGAGAATCTATTAATCTGAGTTTGCATGGTTTTACTATCCCCAGTTTCGAAAATAAGGCCGATTTCTCAGGAAAATTCTCTTGGAGTGAATTCTAACCAAGAGAAATGTAATTTACATAAATTCCCTGGCCGTGTAATTCCGTGTTCCGAACATGCTACATGCATAAAGGTTTCGACAAATATTCACTACAAATTTGTTAGCATGTGGATTACCGAACTTTCATCACAATACATTGAATAATGATACATAGAAGGATTTTCTCAGATTTTGAAGCGTTTTGCAAATGCCAGTTTCAAAATTGACGAAGTTTTCCCAAAAAACACACTCCAAGCTAGTTCTACCCAATAGAGAAGTAATTTACATTGTTTCAACCACCGTGAAATTCCACATTCTGAACACGGTACATGCATCACGGATTAGAAAAAGATTCTTTAATATGTTGTGAAAATGTGGATTACTGAACTTTCTTGTAACATAAAGGCACATTTACACCTACAAATATTGACTCCCATTTTGCAGCTTTTTGCAAAATTCAGATTCGATATTCATGCAATTTTCGCAGAAACATTCTCTTCTAGCTCGTTCTACTCAATAGAATTGTAATTTACATCGTTTCATTACCGTAAAATTCCGTTTTCCAAAAGCGCTACATGAATCACGGTTTAAAAAAATAATTACTACAATGTTATTAGCATGTGGATTACCGGATTTTCATTCACCATTCAAGGCATATTGACACTTAGAAGCATTTTCTCAGATTTCACAGTGTTCTCCTAATGGCAGTTTTGAAAATGAGGCACATTTCGCAGGAATATTCTCTTCAAGCGAGTTCTACCCAATAGACATGTAAGTTACTTTGTTTCGTTCACTATGACATTCCGTATTCCAAACACGTTACATGCATCACGAATTCGACAGTCATTAATGAGTGTGAGCTCGTGGATTACCGAACTTTCATCCACCATACAAGGCATATTTACACCTAGAAGTAGTTATTCTGATTTCGCAGGTTTTTGCTAACTTCCAGTTTGGAAAATCATGAAATTTTCACAGAAACATTCAATTCAAGCGACTTCTATCCAGTAGAATTGTTATTTCAGAGTTTCACTCACCGAGACATTCCATGTTCCGGAAACGGTACATTCATCACGGCTTCGACAAACATTATTTTATGACCGTGAGCATGTGGATTACCGATTTTTCAACCACAATACAAGGCATATTTACACCTAGAAACATTTACTTAGATTTCGCAGGTTTTCCTAACGTCAGTTAATTAAATCAGGCAGTTTTTGCAGAAAAACACTCTTGGTGCTTGTTCTATCCAATAGACATCTCATTTTCATAGATACCGTCACCATAAGATTCCGTGTTCTGAATACGGTACATGCACCACGGATTCAACCAATATTCACGGCTGAGTCCATAGCATGTGAATTACACATCTTTAATAACCCATTGAAGACATATTGTCACCTTAAAGCATTTACTCAGATTTTGCAGCGTTTTCATAACAGCAGTTTCCAAACTGAGGCAGATTTTTCAGTAAAATGCTCCTGGAGCTTGTTCTAACAAATATATATTTAATTTACTTAGTTTCCCTCACCGTAATAGTCCGTGATCCGAACACGCTACATACATCACGGATTTGACAAACATTTTTAATAAGTTGTGAACATGTGTATTACAGAACCTTCATCCACCATACAAGGCATATGTACACCTAGAAACATTAACTCTGAGTTCGCAGCAATTTCCTAATAGCATTTTCGAAAATCAGGCAGTTTACAAAGGAAAAAACTTTTGGAGCGTGTTCTATCCAATAGATATGTAAATTACATGGATTCGCTCACCGTGATATTCTGCATTCCGAACACTCTACATGTATCACGGATGCGACAAATATTCACTACAGATTTGTTAGCAAGTAGATTGCAGCACGTTCATCCACCATAGAAGGCTTACTGACACTTTGAAGATTTTTCTCAGATTTCAGAGTTTAGTTTTAAAGCCAGTTTTGAAAATGAGGCTGATTTGGCAGAAAAATGCTCTTGGAGCGAGTTGTACCCAAAAGATATGTAATTTACCTAGTTTCACTGACCGTGACATTCCGTCTTCTGAACACGTTCCATGCATCACAGATTCAACAAACAATCTTTAAAGAGTTGTGAACATGTGTATTACCGAACTTTCATCCACCTTACAATGCATACATTTACATAGAAAGTTTTATTCTGATTTAGTAGATTTCTCCTAATGTCAGTTTCTAAAATCATGCAGTTTTCACCGAAAAATCCTCTTGGAGCGTGTTCTAACCAATAGAACTGCAATTTACATAGAACCTTTCATCGTGAAATTCCGTGTTCTGTAAAAGCTACATGCATCACGGATTCGACAAATATTCACTACAGAGTTGTTAGCATAAATATTAACGAACTTTCATCCACCATAAAAGCCATATTGACACTTTGAAGCATTTTCTCATATTTCGAAAGATTTTCCTAATGCCAGTTTTGAAAATGAGGCAGATTTGCAGAAAAAATCTCATGGATTGAGTACTTCCCAACAGAAATATAATATATATTGTTTCACTCACAATGACATTCCAATTTACGAACATGCTTCATTCATGTAGGTTTCAACAAACTTTCTCGAATGAGTTGTGAACATGTAGATTACAGAACTTTCATCCACCATACATGGCATATTTACATGTAGAAACATTAATTCTGAATTTGCAGGTTTTTTCTAATGCCAGTTTTGTAAATCAGGCCGTTTTCTCATGAGAAAAATTTTGGAGCGAGTTCTACCCAATAGAAGTGTAATTTACATAGATTCCATACCCGGGAATTTCCATGAAACGATTACGCTACATGCATAACACAGTTTACAAATATTCACCACAGATTTTTTTGTATGCGGTTTTATGAACTTCCATCACAATACAAGGAATAGTGACAGTTTGAAGCATTTTCTAGGATTTTGCAGAGATTTTCAAATGCCAGTTTCGAAAATGAGGCAGATTTTGCATAAAAAGCTCTTGGAGCGAGTTTTACCCAAGAGACATATATTTTACACAGATTCGCTCAAAGCAATATTCTGTGTTGCAAACAGTCTTCATGTATCTCGGATTCGACAAATATTCACTACAGAGTTGTTAGCATGCGGATTACAAAACTTTCATCCACCATACAAGTCATTTTTACCCCTAGAAACATTTACTCTGAGTTCGATGCATTTTCCCAATAGCAGTTTCAAAAATCAGGCAGATTTCAAAGGAAAAAAATGTTTGAGCGTGTTCTACACAATACATATGTAAATTACATAGTTTCTCCCGCTGTGAAATTACGTGTTTCGAACATGCTACATGCGGAAAGTATTCGACAAAAATGCACTAGATATTTGTTTGCATGTGGATAATAGGTCTTTAATCACAGTAAAGGACATATTGACACTTTGAAGCATTTTCTCTGCTTTTGCAGAGATTTTCAAACCCCAGTTTCGAAAATGAGGCAGATTTCGCAGAAAAATCTCTTGGAGCGAGTTCTACCCAAGAGACATGTATTTTACATAGATTAACTCACCGCGATATTCTGTGTTCCTAACACGCTTCATGTATCTCAGATTCGACAAATATTCACTACAGAGTTTTTAGCATGCGGATTACCAAACTCTCATCCACCATACAATTCATATTTACACCTAGAAATATTTACTCTGAGTTCACAGCATTTCCTAATAGCAGTTTTGAAAATCAGGCCGTTTTTAAAGGAAAAAAATATTTGAGCGTGTTCTACACAATACATATGTAAATTACATGGATTCTCCCGCTGTGAAATAACATGTCTCTAACACACTTCATGCAGAAAGGATTTGACACAAATACACTAAAGGGTTGTTTGCATGTGGATTACAGTACTTTCATCACAATACAAGGCATATTGATGCTTAGAAGCATTTTCTCTGATTTCACACAGCTTTCGAAACGCCAGTTTCGAAAATGAGGCCAATTTCACGGCAAAATACTCTTGGAGCGTGTCTTACCAATAGACATGTAATTTACATGGATTCGCTCACCATGAAATTCCGTGTCCCTAACACGCTACATGCATCTTGGTTTCGACAAATATTCACTACAGAGTTGTTAGCAAGTGGATTACAGCACTTTCATCCACCATACAAGGCTTACTGACACTTTGAAACATTTTCTCAAATTTCACAGGTTAGTTTTAACGCCAGTATTGAAAATGAGGCATTTTTGGCAGAAAAATGCTCTTGGAGCGAGTTGTACCCAAAAGATATGTAATTTACCTACTTTCACTCACCGTGAATTTCTGTGTTCTGAACACGTTCCATGCATCATGGATTCAACAAACATTCTTTAATGAGTTGTGAACATGTGTATTACCGAACTTTCATCCACCTTACAATGCATATTTATACATAGAAATTTTTATTCTGATTTAGTAGATTTCTCCTAATGTCAGTTTCTAAAGTCATGCAGTTTTCGCCAAAAAATTTTCTTGGAGCGTGTTCTAACCAATAGACATGCAATTTACATACAACCCTTCATCGTGGAATTCCGTGTTCTGAAAAAGATACAAGCATCATGGATTCGACAAATATTCACTACAGAGTTGTTAGCATAAGGATTACCGACCTTTCATCCACCATAAAAGACATTTTGGCACTTTGAAGCATTTTCACGTATTTCAAAAGTTTTTCCTAATTCCAGTTTTGAAAATGAGGCAGATTCGCAGAAAAATTCTCGTGGTGCGAGTACTTCCCAACAGAAATGGAATATACATAGTTTCACCTCAGTGACATTCCAATTTCTGAACATGCTACATGCATCAAGGTTTCAACAAACTTTCTCGAATAAGTTGTGAACATGTAGATTACAGCATTTTCATCCACCATACATGGCATAATTACACCTAGAAATATTAACTCTGAATTTGCAGCTACTTCCTAATGCCAGTTTCGAAAATGAGGCCGTTTTCTTAGGAAAAAATTTTTAGAGCTAGTTCTACTCTATTGACGTGTAATTTACATAGATCCCATCGTCGGCAATTTCCATGATACGATCACGCTACATGCATAACGCTTTCTACAAATATTCACCACAGATTTGTTTGCATGTGGTTTTACCAACTTCCATCACAATACAAGGCATATTGACACTTTGAAGCATTTTCTACGTTTTTGCAGAGATTTTCAAATGCCAGTTTCGAAAATGAGGCAGATTTCTTGGCAAAATTCTCTTGCAGCGAGTTCTACCCAAGAGACATTTATTTTTCATAGATTAGCTCACCGCGATATTCTGTGTTCAAAAAACGCTTCATATATATTGGATTCAACAAATATTCACTACAAAGATGTTAGCATGCAGATTACCAAACTTTCATCCACCATACAAGTCATATTTAACCTAGAAACATTTACACTGAGTTCGCAGATATTTCATAAGAGCATTTTCTAAAATCAGGCAGTTTTCAAAGTAAGAAAATGTCTGAGCGTGTTCTACCCAATAGATATTTAAATTACATAGATTCTCCTGCTGTGAAATTATGTGATTTGAACACGCTACATGCAGAAAGCTTTCGACAAAAATACACTACAGAGTTGTTTGCATGTGGATTACAGTTCTTTCATCACAATACAGGGCAGATTGATGCTTAGAAGCTTTTTCTCTGATTTCACACAGCTTTCCAAATGCCAGTTTCGAAAATGAGGCCAATTTCACGGCAAAAACCTCTTGGAGCGGGTCTAACCAATAGACATGTAATTTACATGGATTCGATCACCGTGAAATTCCGTATTCCGAACACGCTACATGCATCACGGTTGTGACAAATATTCACTTTACAATTTTAGCAAGTAGATTACAGCACATTCATCCACCATACAAGGCTTACTGACACTTTGAAGAATTTTCTCAGATTTCACAGTTTAGATTTAACGCCAGTATTGAAAATGAGGCAGATTAGGCAGAAAAATGCTCTTGGAGCTAGTTGTACCCAAAAGATATGTAATTTACCTAGTTTCACTCACCGTGACATTCCATGTTCTGAAAGGTTCCATGCATCAAGGAATCAACAAACATCCTTTAATGAGTTGTGAACATGTGTATTATCGATCTTTCATCCACGTTACAATGCATATTTATACATAGAAAGTTTTATTCTGATTTAGCAGATTTCTCCTAATGTCAGTTTCTAAAATCATGCAGTTTTTGTAGAAAAATCCTCGTGGATCAAGTACTTCCCAATAGAAATGTAATTTACTTAGTTTCCCTCACAGTGACATTCCAATTTACGAACACGCTACATGCATCAAGGTTTCAACACACTTTCTCGAATGAGTTGTGAACATGTAGATTACAGAACTTTCATCCACCATACATTGCACATTTACACCTAGAAAAATTAACTCTGAATTTGCAGCTTTTTCCAAAAGCCAGTTTCAAAAATCAGGCCGTTTTCTCTGAGAAAAATTTTTGGAATGTATTCTAACCAATAGGCATGTAATTTACATAGACTCCATTGCCGGGAATTTCCGTGATACGATCACTCTGCATGCATAATGCTTTCCACAAATATTCACCGCAGATTTGTTTGCATGTGATTTTACGAACTTCCATCACAATACAAGGCATATTGACACTTAGAAGCATTTTCTGAGATTTTTCGAGTATTATCAAATGCCAGTTTTGAAAATGAGGCAGATTTCCCAGAAAAATCTCTTGCAGTGAGTTCTACCGTAGAGACATGTATTTTACATAGATTCGCTCACTGTGATATTCTGTGTTTCAAACACGATTCACGTATCTCGGATTCGACAAATATTCACTACAGAGTTGTTAGCATGCGGATTACCAAATTTTCATCCACCATAAAAGGCATATTTACACCGAGAATCTATTAATCTGAGTTTGCATGGTTTTACTATCCCCAGTTTCGAAAATAAGGCCGATTTCTCAGGAAAATTCTCTTGGAGTGAATTCTAACCAAGAGAAATGTAATTTACATAAATTCCCTGGCCGTGTAATTCCGTGTTCCGAACATGCTACATGCATAAAGGTTTCGACAAATATTCACTACAAATTTGTTAGCATGTGGATTACCGAACTTTCATCACAATACATTGAATAATGATACATAGAAGGATTTTCTCAGATTTTGAAGCGTTTTGCAAATGCCAGTTTCAAAATTGACGAAGTTTTCCCAAAAAACACACTCCAAGCTAGTTCTACCCAATAGAGAAGTAATTTACATTGTTTCAACCACCGTGAAATTCCACATTCTGAACACGGTACATGCATCACGGATTAGAAAAAGATTCTTTAATATGTTGTGAAAATGTGGATTACTGAACTTTCTTGTAACATAAAGGCACATTTACACCTACAAATATTGACTCCCATTTTGCAGCTTTTTGCAAAATTCAGATTCGATATTCATGCAATTTTCGCAGAAACATTCTCTTCTAGCTCGTTCTACTCAATAGAATTGTAATTTACATCGTTTCATTACCGTAAAATTCCGTTTTCCAAAAGCGCTACATGAATCACGGTTTAAAAAAATAATTACTACAATGTTATTAGCATGTGGATTACCGGATTTTCATTCACCATTCAAGGCATATTGACACTTAGAAGCATTTTCTCAGATTTCACAGTGTTCTCCTAATGGCAGTTTTGAAAATGAGGCACATTTCGCAGGAATATTCTCTTCAAGCGAGTTCTACCCAATAGACATGTAAGTTACTTTGTTTCGTTCACTATGACATTCCGTATTCCAAACACGTTACATGCATCACGAATTCGACAGTCATTAATGAGTGTGAGCTCGTGGATTACCGAACTTTCATCCACCATACAAGGCATATTTACACCTAGAAGTAGTTATTCTGATTTCGCAGGTTTTTGCTAACTTCCAGTTTGGAAAATCATGAAATTTTCGCAGAAACATTCAATTCAAGCGACTTCTATCCAGTAGAATTGTTATTTCAGAGTTTCACTCACCGAGACATTCCATGTTCCGGAAACGGTACATTCATCACGGCTTCGACAAACATTATTTTATGACCGTGAGCATGTGGATTACCGATTTTTCAACCACAATACAAGGCATATTTACACCTAGAAACATTTACTTAGATTTCGCAGGTTTTCCTAACGTCAGTTAATTAAATCAGGCAGTTTTTGCAGAAAAACACTCTTGGTGCTTGTTCTATCCAATAGACATCTCATTTTCATAGATACCGTCACCATAAGATTCCGTGTTCTGAATACGGTACATGCACCACGGATTCAACCAATATTCACGGCTGAGTCCATAGCATGTGAATTACACATCTTTAATAACCCATTGAAGACATATTGTCACCTTAAAGCATTTACTCAGATTTTGCAGCGTTTTCATAACAGCAGTTTCCAAACTGAGGCAGATTTTTCAGTAAAATGCTCCTGGAGCTTGTTCTAACAAATATATATTTAATTTACTTAGTTTCCCTCACCGTAATAGTCCGTGATCCGAACACGCTACATACATCACGGATTTGACAAACATTTTTAATAAGTTGTGAACATGTGTATTACAGAACCTTCATCCACCATACAAGGCATATGTACACCTAGAAACATTAACTCTGAGTTCGCAGCAATTTCCTAATAGCATTTTCGAAAATCAGGCAGTTTACAAAGGAAAAAACTTTTGGAGCGTGTTCTATCCAATAGATATGTAAATTACATGGATTCGCTCACCGTGATATTCTGCATTCCGAACACTCTACATGTATCACGGATGCGACAAATATTCACTACAGATTTGTTAGCAAGTAGATTGCAGCACGTTCATCCACCATAGAAGGCTTACTGACACTTTGAAGATTTTTCTCAGATTTCAGAGTTTAGTTTTAAAGCCAGTTTTGAAAATGAGGCTGATTTGGCAGAAAAATGCTCTTGGAGCGAGTTGTACCCAAAAGATATGTAATTTACCTAGTTTCACTGACCGTGACATTCCGTCTTCTGAACACGTTCCATGCATCACAGATTCAACAAACAATCTTTAAAGAGTTGTGAACATGTGTATTACCGAACTTTCATCCACCTTACAATGCATACATTTACATAGAAAGTTTTATTCTGATTTAGTAGATTTCTCCTAATGTCAGTTTCTAAAATCATGCAGTTTTCACCGAAAAATCCTCTTGGAGCGTGTTCTAACCAATAGAACTGCAATTTACATAGAACCTTTCATCGTGAAATTCCGTGTTCTGTAAAAGCTACATGCATCACGGATTCGACAAATATTCACTACAGAGTTGTTAGCATAAATATTAACGAACTTTCATCCACCATAAAAGCCATATTGACACTTTGAAGCATTTTCTCATATTTCGAAAGATTTTCCTAATGCCAGTTTTGAAAATGAGGCAGATTTGCAGAAAAAATCTCATGGATTGAGTACTTCCCAACAGAAATATAATATATATTGTTTCACTCACAATGACATTCCAATTTACGAACATGCTTCATTCATGTAGGTTTCAACAAACTTTCTCGAATGAGTTGTGAACATGTAGATTACAGAACTTTCATCCACCATACATGGCATATTTACATGTAGAAACATTAATTCTGAATTTGCAGGTTTTTTCTAATGCCAGTTTTGTAAATCAGGCCGTTTTCTCATGAGAAAAATTTTGGAGCGAGTTCTACCCAATAGAAGTGTAATTTACATAGATTCCATACCCGGGAATTTCCATGAAACGATTACGCTACATGCATAACACAGTTTACAAATATTCACCACAGATTTTTTTGTATGCGGTTTTACGAACTTCCATCACAATACAAGGAATAGTGACAGTTTGAAGCATTTTCTAGGATTTTGCAGAGATTTTCAAATGCCAGTTTCGAAAATGAGGCAGATTTTGCATAAAAAGCTCTTGGAGCGAGTTTTACCCAAGAGACATATATTTTACACAGATTCGCTCAAAGCAATATTCTGTGTTGCAAACAGTCTTCATGTATCTCGGATTCGACAAATATTCACTACAGAGTTGTTAGCATGCGGATTACAAAACTTTCATCCACCATACAAGTCATTTTTACCCCTAGAAACATTTACTCTGAGTTCGATGCATTTTCCCAATAGCAGTTTCGAAAATCAGGCAGATTTCAAAGGAAAAAAATGTTTGAGCGTGTTCTACACAATACATATGTAAATTACATAGTTTCTCCCGCTGTGAAATTACGTGTTTCGAACATGCTACATGCGGAAAGTATTCGACAAAAATGCACTAGATATTTGTTTGCATGTGGATAATAGGTCTTTAATCACAGTAAAGGACATATTGACACTTTGAAGCATTTTCTCTGCTTTTGCAGAGATTTTCAAACCCCAGTTTCGAAAATGAGGCAGATTTCGCAGAAAAATCTCTTGGAGCGAGTTCTACCCAAGAGACATGTATTTTACATAGATTAACTCACCGCGATATTCTGTGTTCCTAACACGCTTCATGTATCTCAGATTCGACAAATATTCACTACAGAGTTTTTAGCATGCGGATTACCAAACTCTCATCCACCATACAATTCATATTTACACCTAGAAATATTTACTCTGAGTTCACAGCATTTCCTAATAGCAGTTTTGAAAATCAGGCCGTTTTTAAAGGAAAAAAATATTTGAGCGTGTTCTACACAATACATATGTAAATTACATGGATTCTCCCGCTGTGAAATAACATGTCTCTAACACACTTCATGCAGAAAGGATTTGACACAAATACACTAAAGGGTTGTTTGCATGTGGATTACAGTACTTTCATCACAATACAAGGCATATTGATGCTTAGAAGCATTTTCTCTGATTTCACACAGCTTTCGAAACGCCAGTTTCGAAAATGAGGCCAATTTCACGGCAAAATACTCTTGGAGCGTGTCTTACCAATAGACATGTAATTTACATGGATTCGCTCACCATGAAATTCCGTGTCCCTAACACGCTACATGCATCTTGGTTTCGACAAATATTCACTACAGAGTTGTTAGCAAGTGGATTACAGCACTTTCATCCACCATACAAGGCTTACTGACACTTTGAAACATTTTCTCAAATTTCACAGGTTAGTTTTAACGCCAGTATTGAAAATGAGGCATTTTTGGCAGAAAAATGCTCTTGGAGCGAGTTGTACCCAAAAGATATGTAATTTACCTACTTTCACTCACCGTGAATTTCCGTGTTCTGAACACGTTCCATGCATCATGGATTCAACAAACATTCTTTAATGAGTTGTGAACATGTGTATTACCGAACTTTCATCCACCTTACAATGCATATTTATACATAGAAATTTTTATTCTGATTTAGTAGATTTCTCCTAATGTCAGTTTCTAAAGTCATGCAGTTTTCGCCAAAAAATTTTCTTGGAGCGTGTTCTAACCAATAGACATGCAATTTACATACAACCCTTCATCGTGGAATTCCGTGTTCTGAAAAAGATACAAGCATCACGGATTCGACAAATATTCACTACAGAGTTGTTAGCATAAGGATTACCGAACTTTCATCCACCATAAAAGACATTTTGGCACTTTGAAGCATTTTCACGTATTTCAAAAGTTTTTCCTAATTCCAGTTTTGAAAATGAGGCAGATTCGCAGAAAAATTCTCGTGGTGCGAGTACTTCCCAACAGAAATGGAATATACATAGTTTCACCTCAGTGACATTCCAATTTCTGAACATGCTACATGCATCAAGGTTTCAACAAACTTTCTCGAATAAGTTGTGAACATGTAGATTACAGCATTTTCATCCACCATACATGGCATAATTACACCTAGAAATATTAACTCTGAATTTGCAGCTACTTCCTAATGCCAGTTTCGAAAATGAGGCCGTTTTCTTAGGAAAAAATTTTTAGAGCTAGTTCTACTCTATTGACGTGTAATTTACATAGATCCCATCGTCGGCAATTTCCATGATACGATCACGCTACATGCATAACGCTTTCTACAAATATTCACCACAGATTTGTTTGCATGTGGTTTTACCAACTTCCATCACAATACAAGGCATATTGACACTTTGAAGCATTTTCTACGTTTTTGCAGAGATTTTCAAATGCCAGTTTCGAAAATGAGGCAGATTTCTTGGCAAAATTCTCTTGCAGCGAGTTCTACCCAAGAGACATTTATTTTTCATAGATTAGCTCACCGCGATATTCTGTGTTCAAAAAACGCTTCATATATATTGGATTCAACAAATATTCACTACAAAGATGTTAGCATGCAGATTACCAAACTTTCATCCACCATACAAGTCATATTTAACCTAGAAACATTTACACTGAGTTCGCAGATATTTCATAAGAGCATTTTCTAAAATCAGGCAGTTTTCAAAGTAAGAAAATGTCTGAGCGTGTTCTACCCAATAGATATTTAAATTACATAGATTCTCCTGCTGTGAAATTATGTGATTTGAACACGCTACATGCAGAAAGCTTTCGACAAAAATACACTACAGAGTTGTTTGCATGTGGATTACAGTTCTTTCATCACAATACAGGGCAGATTGATGCTTAGAAGCTTTTTCTCTGATTTCACACAGCTTTCCAAATGCCAGTTTCGAAAATGAGGCCAATTTCACGGCAAAAACCTCTTGGAGCGGGTCTAACCAATAGACATGTAATTTACATGGATTCGATCACCGTGAAATTCCGTATTCCGAACACGCTACATGCATCACGGTTGTGACAAATATTCACTTTACAATTTTAGCAAGTAGATTACAGCACATTCATCCACCATACAAGGCTTACTGACACTTTGAAGAATTTTCTCAGATTTCACAGTTTAGATTTAACGCCAGTATTGAAAATGAGGCAGATTAGGCAGAAAAATGCTCTTGGAGCTAGTTGTACCCAAAAGATATGTAATTTACCTAGTTTCACTCACCGTGACATTCCATGTTCTGAAAGGTTCCATGCATCAAGGAATCAACAAACATCCTTTAATGAGTTGTGAACATGTGTATTATCGATCTTTCATCCACGTTACAATGCATATTTATACATAGAAAGTTTTATTCTGATTTAGCAGATTTCTCCTAATGTCAGTTTCTAAAATCATGCAGTTTTTGTAGAAAAATCCTCGTGGATCAAGTACTTCCCAATAGAAATGTAATTTACTTAGTTTCCCTCACAGTGACATTCCAATTTATGAACACGCTACATGCATCAAGGTTTCAACACACTTTCTCGAATGAGTTGTGAACATGTAGATTACAGAACTTTCATCCACCATACATTGCACATTTACACCTAGAAAAATTAACTCTGAATTTGCAGCTTTTTCCAAAAGCCAGTTTCAAAAATCAGGCCGTTTTCTCTGAGAAAAATTTTTGGAATGTATTCTAACCAATAGGCATGTAATTTACATAGACTCCATTGCCGGGAATTTCCGTGATACGATCACTCTGCATGCATAATGCTTTCCACAAATATTCACCGCAGATTTGTTTGCATGTGATTTTACGAACTTCCATCACAATACAAGGCATATTGACACTTAGAAGCATTTTCTGAGATTTTTCGAGTATTATCAAATGCCAGTTTTGAAAATGAGGCAGATTTCCCAGAAAAATCTCTTGCAGTGAGTTCTACCGTAGAGACATGTATTTTACATAGATTCGCTCACTGTGATATTCTGTGTTTCAAACACGATTCACGTATCTCGGATTCGACAAATATTCACTACAGAGTTGTTAGCATGCGGATTACCAAATTTTCATCCACCATAAAAGGCATATTTACACCGAGAATCTATTAATCTGAGTTTGCATGGTTTTACTATCCCCAGTTTCGAAAATAAGGCCGATTTCTCAGGAAAATTCTCTTGGAGTGAATTCTAACCAAGAGAAATGTAATTTACATAAATTCCCTGGCCGTGTAATTCCGTGTTCCGAACATGCTACATGCATAAAGGTTTCGACAAATATTCACTACAAATTTGTTAGCATGTGGATTACCGAACTTTCATCACAATACATTGAATAATGATACATAGAAGGATTTTCTCAGATTTTGAAGCGTTTTGCAAATGCCAGTTTCAAAATTGACGAAGTTTTCCCAAAAAACACACTCCAAGCTAGTTCTACCCAATAGAGAAGTAATTTACATTGTTTCAACCACCGTGAAATTCCACATTCTGAACACGGTACATGCATCACGGATTAGAAAAAGATTCTTTAATATGTTGTGAAAATGTGGATTACTGAACTTTCTTGTAACATAAAGGCACATTTACACCTACAAATATTGACTCCCATTTTGCAGCTTTTTGCAAAATTCAGATTTGATATTCATGCAATTTTCGCAGAAACATTCTCTTCTAGCTCGTTCTACTCAATAGAATTGTAATTTACATCGTTTCATTACCGTAAAATTCCGTTTTCCAAAAGCGCTACATGAATCACGGTTTAAAAAAATAATTACTACAATGTTATTAGCATGTGGATTACCGGATTTTCATTCACCATTCAAGGCATATTGACACTTAGAAGCATTTTCTCAGATTTCACAGTGTTCTCCTAATGGCAGTTTTGAAAATGAGGCACATTTCGCAGGAATATTCTCTTCAAGCGAGTTCTACCCAATAGACATGTAAGTTACTTTGTTTCGTTCACTATGACATTCCATATTCCAAACACGTTACATGCATCACGAATTCGACAGTCATTAATGAGTGTGAGCTCGTGGATTACCGAACTTTCATCCACCATACAAGGCATATTTACACCTAGAAGTAGTTATTCTGATTTCGCAGGTTTTTGCTAACTTCCAGTTTGGAAAATCATGAAATTTTCGCAGAAACATTCAATTCAAGCGACTTCTATCCAGTAGAATTGTTATTTCAGAGTTTCACTCACCGAGACATTCCATGTTCCGGAAACGGTACATTCATCACGGCTTCGACAAACATTATTTTATGACTGTGAGCATGTGGATTACCGATTTTTCAACCACAATACAAGGCATATTTACACCTAGAAACATTTACTTAGATTTCGCAGGTTTTCCTAACGTCAGTTAATTAAATCAGGCAGTTTTTGCAGAAAAACACTCTTGGTGCTTGTTCTATCCAATAGACATCTCATTTTCATAGATACCGTCACCATAAGATTCCGTGTTCTGAATACGGTACATGCACCACGGATTCAACCAATATTCACGGCTGAGTCCATAGCATGTGAATTACACATCTTTAATAACCCATTGAAGACATATTGTCACCTTAAAGCATTTACTCAGATTTTGCAGCGTTTTCATAACAGCAGTTTCCAAACTGAGGCAGATTTTTCAGTAAAATGCTCCTGGAGCTTGTTCTAACAAATATATATTTAATTTACTTAGTTTCCCTCACCGTAATAGTCCGTGATCCGAACACGCTACATACATCACGGATTTGACAAACATTTTTAATAAGTTGTGAACATGTGTATTACAGAACCTTCATCCACCATACAAGGCATATGTACACCTAGAAACATTAACTCTGAGTTCGCAGCAATTTCCTAATAGCATTTTCGAAAATCAGGCAGTTTACAAAGGAAAAAACTTTTGGAGCGTGTTCTATCCAATAGATATGTAAATTACATGGATTCGCTCACCGTGATATTCTGCATTCCGAACACTCTACATGTATCACGGATGCGACAAATATTCACTACAGATTTGTTAGCAAGTAGATTGCAGCACGTTCATCCACCATAGAAGGCTTACTGACACTTTGAAGATTTTTCTCAGATTTCAGAGTTTAGTTTTAAAGCCAGTTTTGAAAATGAGGCTGATTTGGCAGAAAAATGCTCTTGGAGCGAGTTGTACCCAAAAGATATGTAATTTACCTAGTTTCACTGACCGTGACATTCCGTCTTCTGAACACGTTCCATGCATCACAGATTCAACAAACAATCTTTAAAGAGTTGTGAACATGTGTATTACCGAACTTTCATCCACCTTACAATGCATACATTTACATAGAAAGTTTTATTCTGATTTAGTAGATTTCTCCTAATGTCAGTTTCTAAAATCATGCAGTTTTCACCGAAAAATCCTCTTGGAGCGTGTTCTAACCAATAGAACTGCAATTTACATAGAACCTTTCATCGTGAAATTCCGTGTTCTGTAAAAGCTACATGCATCACGGATTCGACAAATATTCACTACAGAGTTGTTAGCATAAATATTAACGAACTTTCATCCACCATAAAAGCCATATTGACACTTTGAAGCATTTTCTCATATTTCGAAAGATTTTCCTAATGCCAGTTTTGAAAATGAGGCAGATTTGCAGAAAAAATCTCATGGATTGAGTACTTCCCAACAGAAATATAATATATATTGTTTCACTCACAATGACATTCCAATTTACGAACATGCTTCATTCATGTAGGTTTCAACAAACTTTCTCGAATGAGTTGTGAACATGTAGATTACAGAACTTTCATCCACCATACATGGCATATTTACATGTAGAAACATTAATTCTGAATTTGCAGGTTTTTTCTAATGCCAGTTTTGTAAATCAGGCCGTTTTCTCATGAGAAAAATTTTGGAGCGAGTTCTACCCAATAGAAGTGTAATTTACATAGATTCCATACCCGGGAATTTCCATGAAACGATTACGCTACATGCATAACACAGTTTACAAATATTCACCACAGATTTTTTTGTATGCGGTTTTACGAACTTCCATCACAATACAAGGAATAGTGACAGTTTGAAGCATTTTCTAGGATTTTGCAGAGATTTTCAAATGCCAGTTTCGAAAATGAGGCAGATTTTGCATAAAAAGCTCTTGGAGCGAGTTTTACCCAAGAGACATATATTTTACACAGATTCGCTCAAAGCAATATTCTGTGTTGCAAACAGTCTTCATGTATCTCGGATTCGACAAATATTCACTACAGAGTTGTTAGCATGCAGATTACAAAACTTTCATCCACCATACAAGTCATTTTTACCCCTAGAAACATTTACTCTGAGTTCGATGCATTTTCCCAATAGCAGTTTCGAAAATCAGGCAGATTTCAAAGGAAAAAAATGTTTGAGCGTGTTCTACACAATACATATGTAAATTACATGGATTCTCCCGCTGTGAAATAACATGTCTCGAACACGCTTCATGCAGAAAGGATTTGACACAAATACACTATAGAGTTGTTTGCATGTGGATTACAGTACTTTCATCACAATACAAGGCATATTGATGCTTAGAAGCATTTTCTCTGATTTCACACAGCTTTCGAAACGCCAGTTTCGAAAATGAGGCCAATTTCACGGCAAAATACTCTTGGAGCGTGTCTTACCAATAGACATGTAATTTACATGGATTCGCTCACCGTGAAATTCCGTGTCCCTAACACGCTACATGCATCTTGGTTTCGACAAATATTCACTACAGAGTTGTTAGCAAGTGGATTACAGCACTTTCATCCACCATACAAGGCTTACTGACACTTTGAAACATTTTCTCAAATTTCACAGGTTAGTTTTAACGCCAGTATTGAAAATGAGGCATTTTTGGCAGAAAAATGCTCTTGGAGCGAGTTGTACCCAAAAGATATGTAATTTACCTACTTTCACTCACCGTGAATTTCCGTGTTCTGAACACGTTCCATGCATCATGGATTCAACAAACATTCTTTAATGAGTTGTGAACATGTGTATTACCGAACTTTCATCCACCTTACAATGCATATTTATACATAGAAATTTTTATTCTGATTTAGTAGATTTCTCCTAATGTCAGTTTCTAAAGTCATGCAGTTTTCGCCAAAAAATTTTCTTGGAGCGTGTTCTAACCAATAGACATGCAATTTACATACAACCCTTCATCGTGGAATTCCGTGTTCTGAAAAAGATACAAGCATCACGGATTCGACAAATATTCACTACAGAGTTGTTAGCATAAGGATTACCGAACTTTCATCCACCATAAAAGACATTTTGGCACTTTGAAGCATTTTCACGTATTTCAAAAGTTTTTCCTAATTCCAGTTTTGAAAATGAGGCAGATTCGCAGAAAAATTCTCGTGGTGCGAGTACTTCCCAACAGAAATGGAATATACATAGTTTCACCTCAGTGACATTCCAATTTCTGAACATGCTACATGCATCAAGGTTTCAACAAACTTTCTCGAATAAGTTGTGAACATGTAGATTACAGCATTTTCATCCACCATACATGGCATAATTACACCTAGAAATATTAACTCTGAATTTGCAGCTACTTCCTAATGCCAGTTTCGAAAATGAGGCCGTTTTCTTAGGAAAAAATTTTTAGAGCTAGTTCTACTCTATTGACGTGTAATTTACATAGATCCCATCGTCGGCAATTTCCATGATACGATCACGCTACATGCATAACGCTTTCTACAAATATTCACCACAGATTTGTTTGCATGTGGTTTTACCAACTTCCATCACAATACAAGGCATATTGACACTTTGAAGCATTTTCTACGTTTTTGCAGAGATTTTCAAATGCCAGTTTCGAAAATGAGGCAGATTTCTTGGCAAAATTCTCTTGCAGCGAGTTCTACCCAAGAGACATTTATTTTTCATAGATTAGCTCACCGCGATATTCTGTGTTCAAAAAATGCTTCATATATATTGGATTCAACAAATATTCACTACAAAGATGTTAGCATGCAGATTACCAAACTTTCATCCACCATACAAGTCATATTTAACCTAGAAACATTTACACTGAGTTCGCAGATATTTCATAAGAGCATTTTCTAAAATCAGGCAGTTTTCAAAGTAAGAAAATGTCTGAGCGTGTTCTACCCAATAGATATTTAAATTACATAGATTCTCCTGCTGTGAAATTATGTGATTTGAACACGCTACATGCAGAAAGCTTTCGACAAAAATACACTACAGAGTTGTTTGCATGTGGATTACAGTTCTTTCATCACAATACAGGGCAGATTGATGCTTAGAAGCTTTTTCTCTGATTTCACACAGCTTTCCAAATGCCAGTTTCGAAAATGAGGCCAATTTCACGGCAAAAACCTCTTGGAGCGGGTCTAACCAATAGACATGTAATTTACATGGATTCGATCACCGTGAAATTCCGTATTCCGAACACGCTACATGCATCACGGTTGTGACAAATATTCACTTTACAATTTTAGCAAGTAGATTACAGCACATTCATCCACCATACAAGGCTTACTGACACTTTGAAGAATTTTCTCAGATTTCACAGTTTAGATTTAACGCCAGTATTGAAAATGAGGCAGATTAGGCAGAAAAATGCTCTTGGAGCTAGTTGTACCCAAAAGATATGTAATTTACCTAGTTTCACTCACCGTGACATTCCATGTTCTGAAAGGTTCCATGCATCAAGGAATCAACAAACATCCTTTAATGAGTTGTGAACATGTGTATTATCGATCTTTCATCCACGTTACAATGCATATTTATACATAGAAAGTTTTATTCTGATTTAGCAGATTTCTCCTAATGTCAGTTTCTAAAATCATGCAGTTTTTGTAGAAAAATCCTCGTGGATCAAGTACTTCCCAATAGAAATGTAATTTACTTAGTTTCCCTCACAGTGACATTCCAATTTACGAACACGCTACATGCATCAAGGTTTCAACACACTTTCTCGAATGAGTTGTGAACATGTAGATTACAGAACTTTCATCCACCATACATTGCACATTTACACCTAGAAAAATTAACTCTGAATTTGCAGCTTTTTCCAAAAGCCAGTTTCAAAAATCATGCCATTTTCTCTGGGAAAAATTTTTGGAATGTATTCTAACCAATAGGCATGTAATTTACATAGACTCCATTGCCGGGAATTTCCGTGATACGATCACTCTACATGCATAATGCTTTCTACAAATATTCACCGCAGATTTGTTTGCATGTGATTTTACGAACTTCCATCACAATACAAGGCATATTGACACTTAGAAGCATTTTCTGAGATTTTTCGAATATTATCAAACGCCAGTTTTGAAAATGAGGCAGATTTCCCAGAAAAATCTCTTGCAGTGAGTTCTACTGTAGAGACATGTATTTTACATAGATTCGCTCACTGTGATATTCTGTGTTTCAAACACGATTCACGTATCTCGGATTCGACAAATATTCACTACAGAGTTGTTAGCATGCGGATTACCAAACTTTCATCCACCATAAAAGGCATGTTTACACCGAGAATCTATTAATCTGAGTTTGCATGGTTTTCCTATCCCCAGTTTCGAAAATAAGGCCGATTTCTCAGGAAAATTCTCTTGGAGTGAATTCTAACCAAGAGAAATGTAATTTACATAAATTCCCTGGCCGTGTAATTCCGTGTTCCGAACATGCTACATGCATAAAGGATTCGACAAATATTCACTACAAATTTGTTAGCATGTGGATTACCGATCTTTCATCACAATACATTGAATATTGATACTTAGAAGTATTTTCTCAGATTTTGCAGCTTTTTGCAAATGCCAGTTTCAAAATTGACGAAGTTTTCACCGACAAACATCCTACGAGCTAGTTCTACCCAATAGAGAAGTAATTTACATTGTTTCAACCACCGTGAAACTCCACGTTCTGAACACGGTACATGCATCACGGATTAGAAAAAGATTCTTTAACATGTTGTGAAAACGTTGTTACCAAACTTTCTTGCAACATAAAGGCACATTTACACCTACAAATATTGACTCCCATTTTGCAGCTTTTTCCAAACTTCAGATTCGATAATCATGCAATTTTCGCAGAAACATTCTCTTCTAGCTCGTTCTACTCAACAGAATTGTAATTTACATCGTTACATTACCGTGAAATTCCGTTTTCCAAAAGCGCTACATAAATCACGGTTTAAAAAATAAATACTACACTGTTATTAACATGTGGATTACCGGATTTTCATTCACCATTCATGGCATATTGACACTTAGAAGCATTTTCTCAGATTTCACAGTGTTCTCCTAATGGCAGTTTTGAAAATGAGGCACATTTCGCAGAAAAATTCTCTTCAAGCGAGTTCTAATCAAAATAGACATGTAACTTACATTGTTTCGTTCACTGTGACATTCCGTATTCCGAACACGTTACTTGCATCACGAATTCGACAAACATACTTTAATGAGTGTGAGCACGTGGATTACCGAACTTTCATCCACCATACAAGGCATATTTACTCCTAGAAGTAGTTATTCTGATTTCGCAGGTTTTTCCTAACATCCAGTTTCAAAAATCATGAAATTTTCGCAGAAACATTCAATTCAAGCGAGTTCTATCCACTAGAATTGTTATTTTCAGAGTTTCACTCACCGAGACATTCCGTATTCCGAAAACGTTACATTCATCACGGCTTCGACAAACATTATTTTATGACCGTGAGCATGTGGATTACCGATTTTTCAACCACAATACAAGGAATATTTACACCTAGAAACATTTACTTTGATTTCGCAGGTTTTCCTGTCGTCAGATACGAAAATCAGGCAGATTTCGCAGAAAAATTCTCTTGGTGCATGTTCTATCCAATTGACATCTCATTTTCAAAGATACGGTCACCGTAACATTCCGTGTTCCGAAAACGGTACATGCACCACTGATTCAACCAATATTCATGGCTGAGTCCTTAGCATGTGAATTACACATCTTTAATAACCCATTGAAGACATATTGTCACCTTAAAGCATTTACTCAGATTTTGCAGCGTTTTCATAACAGCAGTTTCCAAACTGAGGAGATTTTTCAGTAAAATGCTCCTGGAGTGTGTTCTAACCAATAGATATGTAATTAACATAGTTTCCCTCACCGCGACTGTCCGTGTTCTGAACACGCTACATACATCACGGATTTGACAGACATTTTTAATGAGTTGTGTACATGTGTATTACAGAACCTTCATCCACCATACAAGGCATATGTACACCTAGAAAAATTAACTCTGAGTTCGGAGCTTTTTCCTAATAGCAGTTTCGAAAATCAGGCAGTTTACAAAGGAAAATTTTTTGGTGCGTGTTCTACCCAATAGATATGTAAATTAAATGGATTTGCTCAACGTGAAATTCCGTGTTCCGAACACGCTACATGCATCACGGATGCGAAAATATTCACTTCAGAGTTGTTAGCAAGTAGATTACAGCACTTTCATCCACCATACAAGGCTTACTGACACTTTGAAGAATTTTCTCAGATTTCACAGTTTAGTTTTAATGCCAATTTTGAAAATGAGGCAGATTTGGCAGAAAAATGCTCTTGGAGTGAGTTGTACCCAAAAAATATGTAATTTAACTAGTTTCACTCAACGTGACATTCTGTGTTCTGAACACGTTCCATGCATGACGGATTCAAAAAACATTCTTTAATGAGTTGTGAACATGTGTATTACCAAACTTTCATCCACCTTACAATGCTTATTTATACATAGAAAGTTTTATTCTGATTTAGTAGATTTCTCCTAAAGTCAGTTTCTAAATTCATGTAGTATTTGCAGAAAAATCCTCTTGGAGCGAGTTCTACCCAATAGACATGCAATTTACATAGAACCCGTCATCGTGAAATTCCGTGTTCCGAAAAAGCTACATGCATCACTGATTCGACAAATATTCACTACAGAGTTGTTAGCATAAAGATTACCGAACTTTCATCCACCATAAAAGCCATATGGACACTTTGAAGCATTTTCTCATATTTCGAAAGCTTTCCTAATGCCAGTTTTGAAAATGACGCAGATTCGCAGAAAAATTCTCGTGGAGCGAGTACTTCTAAATAGTAATGAAATTTACATAGGTTCCCTCACAGTGACATTCCAATTTCCGAACACAACACATGCATCAATGTTTCAACAAACTTTCTCGAATGGGTTGTGAACATGTAGATTACAGAACTTTCATCCACCATACAAGATATATTTTCACCGAGAATCTATTAATCTCAGTTCGCAGGGTTTTCCTAAAGCAGTTTCGGAAATCAGGCCGATTTCTCAGGAAAAATTTCTTGGAGTGATTTCTAACCAAGAGAAATGTAATTTACATAAATTCCCTGGCCGTGAAATTCCGTCTTCCGAACATGCTACTTGCATAAAGATTCGACAAATATTCACTACAAATTTGTTAGCATGTGGATTACCGAACTTTCATCACAATACATTGCATATTGATTCTTAGAAGGATTTTCTCAGATTTTGCAGCGTTTTGCAAATGCCAGTTTCAAAATTGACGAAGTTTTCACGGAAAAACACTATCCCATCTATTTCTACCCAATAGAGAAGTAATTTACATTGTTTCAACCACCGTGAAATTCCATGATCTGAACACGGTACAAGCATCACGGATTAGAAAAAGATTCTTTAATATGTTGTGAAAATGTGGATTACCGAACTTTCTTGCAACATAAAGGCACATTTACACCTACAAATATTGACTCCCGTTTTGCAGCTTTTTCCAAACTTCAGATTCGATAATCATGCAATTTTCGCAGAAACATTCTCTTCTAGCTCGTTCTACTCAATAGAATTGTAATTTACATCGTTTCATTTCCGTGAAATTCCGTTTTCCAAAAGCGCTACATGAATCAAGGTTTAAAAAATAATTACTACACTGTTATTAACATGTGGATTACTGGATTTTCATTCACCATTCAAGGCATATTGACACTTAGAAGCATTTTCTCAGATTTCACAGGGTTCTCCTAATGGCAGTTTTGAAAATGAGGCACATTTCGCAGAAAAATTCTCTTCAAGCGAGTTCTACCCAATAGACATGTAACTTACATTGTTTCGTTCACTATGACATTCTGTATTCCAAACACGTTACATGCATCACGAATTCGACAAACATTCTTTAATGAGTGTGAGCACGTGGATTACCGAACTTTCATCCACCATAAAAGGCATATTTACACCTAGAAGTAGTTATTCTGATTTCGCAGTTTTGTCCTTACATCCAGTTTCAAAAATCATGAAATTTTCACATAAACATTCAATTCAAGTGAGTTCTATCCAGTAGAAATATTATTTTCAGACTATCACTCACCGAGACATTCTGTGTTCCGAAAACGTTACATTCATCACGGCTTAGACAAACATTATTTAATGACCGTGAGCATGTGGATTACCGATTTTTCAACCACAATACAAGGAATATTTACACCTAGAAACATTTACTTTGATTTCGTAGGTTTTCCTAACGTCAGTTAAGAAAATCAGTCAGTTTTCGCAGAAAAATTCTCTTGGAGCATGTGCTATCCAATAGACATCTCATTTTCATAGATACGGTCACCGTAAAATTCCGTGTTCTGAAAACGGTACATGCACCACGGATTCAACCAATATTCACGGCTGAGACCTTAGCATGTGAATTACACATCTTTAATAACGCATTGAAGACATATTGTCACCTTAAAGCATTTACTCAGATTTTGCAGCGTTTTCATAACAGCAGTTTCCAAACTGAGGAGATTTTTCAGTAAAATCCTACTGGAGTGTGTTCTAACCAATAGATATGTAATTTACATAGTTTCTCTCACCGTGACAGTCCGTGTTCTGAACACGCTTCATACATCACGGATTTGACAGACATTTTTAATGAGTTGTGTACATGTGTATTACAGAATCTTCATCCACCATACAAGGCATATGTACACCTAGAAACATTAACTCTGAGTTCGCAGCTTTTTCCTAAAAGCAGTTTCGAAAATCAGGCAGCTTACAAAGGAAAAAACTGTTGGAGCGTGTTCTACACAATAGATATGTAAATTAAATGGATTCACTCACCGTGAAATTCCGTGTTCCGAACACGCTACATGCATCACGGATGCAACAAATATTCACTTCAGATTTGTTAGCAAGTAAATTAAAGCACTTTCATCCACCATACAAGGCTTACTGACACTTTGAAGAATTTTCTCAGATTTCACAGTTTAGTTTTAACGCCAGTATTGAAATGAGGCGGATTTGGCAGAAAAATGCTCTTGGAGCGAGTTGTACCCAAAAGATATGTAATTTACCTACTTTCACTCACCGTGACATTCCATGTTCTGAACACGTTCCATGCATGACGGATTCAACAAACATTCTTTAATGAGTTGTGAACATGTGTATTACCAAACTTTCATCCACCTTACAATGCTTATTTATACATAGAAAGTTTTATTCTGATTTAGTAGATTTCTCCTAATGTCAGTTTCTAAAATCATGCAGTTTTTGCAGAAAAATCCTCTTGGAGCGAGTTCTACCCAATAGATATGCAATTTACATAGAACCTGTCATCGTGAAATTCTGTGTTCTGTAAAAGCTACATGCATCATGGATTTGACAAATATTCACTACAGAGTTGTTAGCATAAAGATTACCGAACTTTCATCCACCATAAAAGCCTTATGGACACTTTGAAGCATTTTCTCATATTTCGAAAGCTTTCCTAATGACAGTTTTGAAAATGACGCAGATTCGCAGAAAAATTCTCGTGGAGCGAGTACTTCCCAATAGTAATGTAATTTACATAGTTTCCCTCACAGTGACATTCCAATTACCGGACACAATACATGCATCAATGTTTCAACAAACTTTCTCGAATGGGTTGTGAACATGTAGATTACAGAAGTTTCATCCACCATACAAGACATATTTACACCGAGAATCTAATAATCTAAGTTCGCAGCGTTTTCCTAACGTAGTTTCTGAAACCAGGCCGATTTCTCATGAAAAGTCTCTTGGAGTGATTTCTAATCCAAGAGAAATGTAATTTACATAAATTCCCTGGCCGTGAAATTCCGTGTTCCGAACATGCTACATGCATAAAGATTCGACAAATATTCACTACAAATTTGTTAGCGTGTGGATTACTGAACTTTCATCACAATACATTGAATATTGATTCTTAGAAGGATTTTCTCAGATTTTGGAGCGTTTTGCAAATGCCAGTTTCAAAATTGACGAAGTTTTCAGGGAAAAACACTATCCCATCTATTTCTACCCAATAGAGAAGTAATTTACATTGTTTCAACCACCGTGAAATTCCACGTTCTGAACACGGTTCATGCATCACGGATTAGAAAAAGATTCTTTAATATGATGTGAAAATGTGGATTACAGAACTTTCTTGCAACATAAAGGCACATTTACACCTACAAATATTGACTCCCGTTTTGCAGCTTTTTCCAAACTTCAGATTCGATAATCATGCAATTTTCGCAGAAACATTCTCTTCTAGCTCGTTCTACTCAATAGAATTGTAATTTACATCGTTTCATTACCGTGAAATTCCATTTTCCAAAAGCGCTACCTGAATCAAGGTTTAAAAAGTAATTACTACACTGTTATTAACATGTGGATTACCGGATTTTCATTCACCATTCAAGGCATATTGACACTTAGAAGCATTTTCTCAGATTTCACAGGGTTCTCCTAATGGCAGTTTTGAAAATGAGGCACATTTCACAGAAAAATACTCTTCAAGCGAGTTCTACCCAATAGACATGTAACTTACATTGTTTCGTTCACTATGACATTCCGTATTCCAAACACGTTACATACATCACAAATTCGACAAAAATTCTTTAATGAGTGTGAGCACGTGTATTACCGAAGTTTCATCCACCATACAAGGCATATTTACACCTAGAAATAGTTATTCTGATTTCGCAGGTTTTTCCTAAAATCCAGTTTCGAAAAATCATGAAATTTTCGCAGAAACATTCAATTCAAGCGAGATCTATCGAGTAGAATTGTTAGTTTCAGAGTTTCACTCACCGAGACATTCCGTGTTCCGAAAACGTTACATTCATCATGGCTTCAACAAACATTATTTAATTACCGTGAGCATGTGGATTACCGATTTTTCAAACACAATACAAGGCATATTAACACCTAGAAACATTTACTTTGATTTCGCAGCTTTTCCTAACGTCAGTTAAGAAAATCAGGTAGTTTTCGCATAAAAATTCTCTTGGTGCATGTTCTATCCAATAGACATCTCATTTTCATAGATAGAGTCACCGTAACATTCCGTGTTCCGAAAACGGTACATGCACCACGGATTCAACCAATATTCACGGCTGAGTCCTTAGCATGTGAATTACACATCTTTAATAACCCATTGAAGACATATTGTCACCTTAATGCATTTAATGAGATTTTGCTGTTTTTTCATAACAGCAGTTTCCAAACTGAGGCAGATTTTTCAGTAAAATGCTCCTGGAGCGTGTTCTACCGAATAGATATGTAAATTGAATGGATTCGCTCACCGTGAAATTCCATGTTCCGAATACGTTACATACATCACGGATGCGACAAATATTCACTTCAGTGTTGTTTGCAAGTAGATTACAGCACTTTCATCCACCATACAAGGCTTACTGACACTTTGAAGAATTTTCTCAGATTTCACAGTTTAGTTTTAACGCCAGTTTTGAAAATGAGGCAGATTTGGCAGAAAAATGCTCTTGGAGCGAGTTGTACCCAAAAGATATGTAATTTATCTAGTTTCACTCACCGTGACATTCCGTGTTCTGAACACGTTCCATGTATCACGGATTCAACAAACATTCTTTAATGAGTTGTGAACATGTGTATTATCGAACTTTCATCCATGTTACAATACATATTTATACATAGAAAGTTTTAGTCTGATTTAGTAGATTTCTCCTAATGTCAGTTTCTAAAGTCATGCAGTTTTTGCAGAAAAATCCTCTTGGAGCGAGTTCTACCCAATAGACATACATTGTACATAGAACCCGTCATCGTGAAATTCCATGTTCCGAAAAAGCTACATGCATCACGGATTCGACAAATATTCACTACAGAGTTGTTAGCATATGTATTAACGAACTTTCATCCACCATAAAATCCATATGGACACTTTGAAGCATTTTCTCATATTTCAAAATTTTTTCCTAATACCAGTTTTGAAAACGAGGCAGATACACAGAAAAATCCTCGTGGAGCGAGTACTTCCCAATACAATTGTAATTTAATCAGTTTCCCTCACAGTGACATTCCAATTTCGGAACACACTACATGCATCAAGGTTTCAACTAACTTTCTCGAATGAGTTGATAACATGTAGATTACAGAACTTTCATCCACAATACATGGAACATTTATACCTAGAAACATTAACTCTGAATTTGCAGCTTTTTCCAAATGCCAGTTTCAAAAATTCAGGCTGTTTTCTCAGGGAAAAATTTTTGGAGCGAATTCTAACCAATAAGCGTGTAATTTACATAGACTCCATCGCCGGGAATTTCCGTGATACGATCACACTACATGCATAACGCTTTGTAAAAATATTCACCGCAGTTTTGTTTGCATGTGGTTTTACGTACTTCCATCACAATTCAAGGCATATTGAAACTTTGAAGCATTTTCTGAGATTTTATGTATATTATCAAACGCCAGTTTCGAAAATGAGGCAGATTTCCATGAAAAAAATCTTGCAGCGAATTCTACCGTAGAGACATGTATTCTACATAGATTTGCTCACCATGATATTCTGTGTTCCAAGCACGCTTCACGTATCTCGGTTTCGACAAATATTCACTACATAGTTGTTAGCATGCAGATTACCAAACTTTCATCCACCAAACAAGGCATAGTTTCACTGAGAATCTATTAATCTGAGTTCGCAGGGTTATCCTAACATGAGTTTCGAAAATCAGGCCGATTTCTCAGAATAAATTTCTTGGAGAGATTTCTGACAAAGAGAAATTTAATTTACATAAATTCCTTGGCCGTGTAATTCCGTGTTCTGAACATGCTACATGCAGAAAGGTTTGGACAAATATTCACTACAAATTTGTTAGCATGTGGATTACCGAACTTTCATCACAATACATTGAATATTGATTCTTAGAAGTATTTTCTCAGATTTTGCCGCGTTTTGCAAATACCAGTTTCAAAAATAACGAAGTTAATGCCGAAAATAGCTCTCCGAGCTAGTTCTACCCAATAGAGAAGTAATTTACATTGTTTCAATCACCGTGAAATTCCACGTTCTGAACACGGTACATGCATAACAGATAAGAAAAATATTCTTTAATATGTTGTGAAAATGTGGATTACCGAACTTTCTTGCAACATAAAGGCACATTTACACCTACTAATATTGAGTCCCGTTTTCCAGCTTTTTCCAAACTTCAGATTCGATAACCATGCAATTTTCACAGAAACATTCTCTTCTACCTCGTTCTACTCAATAGAATTGTAATTTACATCGTTTCATTAAAGTTAAATTCCATTTCCCAAAAGCGCTACATGAATCACGGTTTAAAAAATAATTACTACACTCTTATTAACATGTGGATTACCGGACTTTCATTCACCATTCAAGGCATATTGACACTTAGAAGCATTTTCTCAGATTTCACAGGGTTCTCCTAATGGCAGTTTTGAAAATGAGGCACATTTCGCAGAAAAATTCTCTTCAAGCGAGTTCTACCCAATAGACATGTAACTTACATTGTTTCGTTCACTATGACATTCCGTATTCCAAACACGTTACATGCATCACGAATTCGACATTTTTTAATGAGTGTGAGCACGTGGATTACTGAACTTTCATCCACCATACAGGGCATATTTACACCTAGAAGTAGTTATTCTGATTTCGCAGGTTTTTCCTAACATCCAGTTTCAAAAATCATGAAATTTTCGCAGAAACATTCAATTCAAGCGAGTTCTATCCAGTAGAATTGTTATTTTCAGAGTTTCACTCACCGAGACATTCCGTGTTCCGAAAACGTTACATTCATCATGGCTTTGACAAACATTATTTAATGACCGTGAGCATGTAGATTACTGATTTTTCAACCACAATACTAGGCATATTTACAACTAGATACATTTACTTAGATTTCGCAGGTTTTCCTAATGTCAGTTAAGAAAATCAGGCAGTTTTTACAGAAAAATTCTCTTGGTGCATATTCTAACCAATAGACATCTCATTTTCTTAGATACCGTCACCGTAACATTACGTGTTCCGAAAACGGTACATGCACCACGGATTCAACCAATATTCACGGCTGAGTCCTTAGCATGTGAATTACACATCTTTAATAACCCATTGAAGACATATAGTCACCTTAAAGCATTTACTCAGATTTTGCAGCGTTTTCATAACAGCAGTTTCCAAACTGAGGCAGATTTTTCTGTAAAATGCTCCTGGAGTGTGTTCTAACCAATAGATATGTAATTTACATACTTTCCCTCACCGTGACAGTCCGTGTTCTGAACACGCTACATACATCACGGATTTGACAGACATTTTTAATGAGTTGTGTACATGTGTATTACAGAACCTTCATCCACCATACAAGGCATATGTACACCTAGAAACATTAACTCTGAGTTCGCAGCTTTTTCCTAATAGCAGTTTCGAAAATCAGGCAGTTTACAAAGGAAAAAACTGTAGGAGCGTGTTCTACCCAATAGATATTTAAATTAAATGGATTCGATCACCGTGAAATTCCGTGTTCCGAACACTCTACATGCATCACGGATGCGACAAATATTCACTTCAGAGTTGTTAGCAAGTAGATTACAGCACTTTCATCCACCATACAAGGCTTACTGACACTTTGAAGAATTTTCTCAGATTTCACAGGTTAGTTTTAATGACAGTTTTGAAATGAGGCAGATTTGGCAGAAAAATGCTCTTGGAGTGAGTTGTACCCAAAAGATATCTAATTTACCTAGTTTCACTCACCGTGACATTCCGTGTTCTGAACAGGGTCCATGCATCACGGATTCAAAAAACATTCTTTAATGAGTTGTGAACATGTGTATTATCGAACTCTCATCCACCTTACATTGCATATTTTTATATAGAAATTTTATTCTGATTTAGTATATTTCTCCTAATGTCAGATTCTAAAATCATGCAGTTTTCGCAGAAAAATCCTCTTGGAGCGATTTCTACCCAATAGACATGCAATTTATATAGAACCCGTCATCGTGAAATTCCGTGTTCCGTAAAAGCTACATGCATCACCGATTCGACAAATATTCACTACAGAGTTGTTAGCATAAGGATTACCGAACTTTCATCCACCATAAAAGCCATATCGAAACTTTGAAGCATTTTCTCATATTTCGAAAGTTTTTCCTAATGCCAGTTTTGAAAATGAGGCAGATTTGCAGAAAAAACATCGTGGAGCGAGTACTTCAGATAGAAATTTAATTTACTTTTTTTCACTCACAGTGACATTTCAATTTCCGAACACACTACATGCATCAAGGTTTCAACAAACTTTCTCGAATGAGTTGTGAACATGTATATTACAGAACTTTCATCCACCATACATGACACATTTACACCTAGAAACATTAACTCTGAATTTGCGGCATATTCCTAATGCCAGTTTCAAAAATCAGGCCATTTTCTCATGGAAAAATTTTTTCAGCGAATTCTAACCAATAGGCGTGTAATTTACATAGACTCCATCGCCGGGAATTTCCGTGATACGATCACTCTATATGCATAACGCTTTCTACAAATATTCACCGCAGATTTGTTTGCATGTGGTTTACAAACTTCCATCACAATACAAGGCATATTGACACTTTGATATTTTCTGAGGTTTTGCGAATATTATGGAACGCCAGATTCGAATATGAGACAGATTTCCCAGAAAAAACTCTTGCAGAGAGTTCTACCGTAGAGGTATTTATTTTACATAGATTCACTCACCGTGATATTCTGTGTTCCAAACACGATTCACGTATCTCGGATTCGACAAATATACACTAAAGTGTTGTTAGCATGCGGATTACCGAACTTTCATCACAATACATTGAATATTGATTCTTAGAATTATTTTCTCACATTTTGCAGCGTTTTACAAAAGCCAGGTTCAAAACTGACGAAGTTTTAGCAGAAAAACTCTCTCGGAGCGAGTTCTACCCAATAGAGTATTAATTTACATTGTTTCAATCACCGTGAAACTCCACATTCTGAACACGGTACATGCATCACGGATTAGAAAAAGATTCTTAAATATGTTGTGAAAATGTGGATTACCGAACTTTCTTGCAACATAAAGGCACATTCACACATACAAATATTGACTCCCGTTTTGCAGCTTTTTCCAAACTTCAGATTCGATAATCATGCAATTTTCGCAGAAACATTCTCTTCTAGCTCGTTCTACTCAATAGAATTGTAATTTACATCGTGTCATTACCATGAAATTCCATTTTCCAAAAGCGCTACATGAATCACGGTTTAAAAAATAATTACTACACTGTTATTAACATGTGGATTACCGGATTTTCATTCACCATTCAAGGCATATTAACACTTAGAAGCATTTTCTCAGATTTCACAGGGTTCTCTTAATGGCAGTTTTGAAAATGAGGCACATTTCGCAGAAAAATTCTCTTCAAGCGAGTTCTACCCAATAGACATGTAACTTAAATTGTTTCCTACATTATGACATTCCGTATTCCAAAAACGTTACATGCATCACGAATTCGACAAACATTCTTTAATGAGTGTGAGCATGTGGATTACCGAACATTCATCCACCATACAAGGCATATTTACACCTAGAAGTAGTTATTCTGATTTCGCATGTTTTTCTAACATCCAGTTTCGAAAATCATGAAATTTTCGCAGAAACATTCAATTTAAGCGAGTTCTATCCAGTAGAATTGTTATTTTAAGAGTTTCACTCACCGAGACATTCCGTGTTCCGAAAACGTTACATTCATCATGGCTTCGACAAACATTATTTAATGACCGTGAGCATGTAGATTACTGATTTTTCAACCACAATACTAGGCATATTTACAACTAGATACATTTACTTAGATTTCGCAGGTTTTCCTAATGTCAGTTAAGAAAATCAGGCAGTTTTTACAGAAAAATTCTCTTGGTGCATATTCTAACCAATAGACATCTCATTTTCTTAGATACCGTCACCGTAACATTACGTGTTCCGAAAACGGTACATGCACCACGGATTCAACCAATATTCATGGCTGAGTCCTTAGCATGTGAATTACACATCTTTAATAACCCATTGAAGACATATTGTCACCTTAATGCATTTAATGAGATTTTGCTGTTTTTTCATAACAGCAGTTTCCAAACTGAGGCAGATTTTTCAGTAAAATGCTCCTGGAGCGTGTTCTACCGAATAGATATGTAAATTGAATGGATTCGCTCACCGTGAAATTCCATGTTCCGAATACGTTACATACATCACGGATGCGACAAATATTCACTTCAGTGTTGTTTGCAAGTAGATTACAGCACTTTCATCCACCATACAAGGCTTACTGACACTTTGAAGAATTTTCTCAGATTTCACAGTTTAGTTTTAACGCCAGTTTTGAAAATGAGGCAGATTTGGCAGAAAAATGCTCTTGGAGCGAGTTGTACCCAAAAGATATGTAATTTATCTAGTTTCACTCACCGTGACATTCCGTGTTCTGAACACGTTCCATGTATCACGGATTCAACAAACATTCTTTAATGAGTTGTGAACATGTGTATTATCGAACTTTCATCCACGTTACAATACATATTTATACATAGAAAGTTTTAGTCTGATTTAGTAGATTTCTCCTAATGTCAGTTTCTAAAGTCATGCAGTTTTTGCAGAAAAATCCTCTTGGAGCGAGTTCTACCCAATAGACATACATTGTACATAGAACCCGTCATCGTGAAATTCCATGTTCCGAAAAAGCTACATGCATCACGGATTCGACAAATATTCACTACAGAGTTGTTAGCATATGTATTAACGAACTTTCATCCACCATAAAATCCATATGGACACTTTGAAGCATTTTCTCATATTTCAAAATTTTTTCCTAATACCAGTTTTGAAAACGAGGCAGATACACAGAAAAATCCTCGTGGAGCGAGTACTTCCCAATACAATTGTAATTTAATCAGTTTCCCTCACAGTGACATTCCAATTTCGGAACACACTACATGCATCAAGGTTTCAACTAACTTTCTCGAATGAGTTGATAACATGTAGATTACAGAACTTTCATCCACAATACATGGAACATTTATACCTAGAAACATTAACTCTGAATTTGCAGCTTTTTCCAAATGCCAGTTTCAAAAATTCAGGCTGTTTTCTTAGGGAAAAATTTTTGGAGCGAATTCTAACCAATAAGCGTGTAATTTACATAGACTCCATCGCCGGGAATTTCCGTGATACGATCACACTACATGCATAACGCTTTGTAAAAATATTCACCGCAGTTTTGTTTGCATGTGGTTTTACGTACTTCCATCACAATTCAAGGCATATTGAAACTTTGAAGCATTTTCTGAGATTTTATGTATATTATCAAACGCCAGTTTCGAAAATGAGGCAGATTTCCATGAAAAAAATCTTGCAGCGAATTCTACCGTAGAGACATGTATTTTACATAGATTCGCTCACCATGATATTCTGTGTTCCAAGCACGCTTCACGTATCTCGGTTTCGACAAATATTCACTACATAGTTGTTAGCATGCAGATTACCAAACATTCATCCACCATACAAGGCATAGTTTCACTGAGAATCTATTAATCTGAGTTCGCAGGTTTATCCTAACATGAGTTTCGAAAATCAGGCCGATTTCTCAGAATAAATTTCTTGGAGAGATTTCTGACAAAGAGAAATTTAATTTACATAAATTCCTTGGCCGTGTAATTCCGTGTTCCGAACATGCTACATGCAGAAAGGTTTGGACAAATATTCACTACAAATTTGTTAGCATGTGGATTACCGAACTTTAATCACAATACATTGAATATTGATTCTTAGAAGTATTTTTTCAGATTTTGCCGCGTTTTGCAAATACCAGTTTCAAAAATAACGAAGTTAATGCCGAAAATAGCTCTCCGAGCTAGTTCTACCCAATAGAGAAGTAATTTACATTGTTTCAATCACCGTGAAATTCCACGTTCTGAACACGGTACATGCATAACAGATAAGAAAAATATTCTTTAATATGTTGTGAAAATGTGGATTACCGAACTTTCTTGCAACATAAAGGCACATTTACACCTACTAATATTGAGTCCCGTTTTCCAGCTTTTTCCAAACTTCAGATTCGATAACCATGCAATTTTCACAGAAACATTCTCTTCTACCTCGTTCTACTCAATAGAATTGTAATTTACATCGTTTCATTACCGTGAAATTCCATTTCCCAAAAGCGCTACATGAATCACGGTTTAAAAAATAATTACTACACTCTTATTAACATGTGGATTACCGGACTTTCATTCACCATTCAAGGCATATTGACACTTAGAAGCATTTTCTCAGATTTCACAGGGTTCTCCTATGGCAGTTTTGAAAATGAGGCACATTTCGCAGAAAAATCCTCTTCAAGCGAGTTCTACCCAATAGACATGTAACTTACATTGTTTCGTTCACTATAACATTCCGTATTCCAAACACGTTACATGCATCACGAATTCGACAAACATTTTTTAATGAGTGTGAGCACGTGGATTACTGAACTTTCATCCACCATACAAGGCATATTTACACCTAGAAGTAGTTATTCTGATTTCGCAGGTTTTTCCTAACATCCAGTTTCAAAAATCATGAAATTTTCACAGAAACATTCAATTCAAGCGAGTTCTATCCAGTAGAATTGTTATTTTCAGAGTTTCACTCACCGAGACATTCCGTGTTCTGAAACTGTTACATTCATCACGGCTTCGACAAACAATATTTAATGACCGTGAGCATGTTGATTACCGATTTTTCAACCACAATACAAGGCATATTTACACCTAGAAACATTTACTTTGATTTCGCAGGTTTTCCTAACGTCAGTTAAGAAAATCAGGCAGTTTTCGCAGAAAAATTCTCTTGGTGCATGTTCTATCCAATAGACATCTCATTTTCATAGATACAGTCACCGTAACATTCCGTGTTCCGAAAACGGTACATGCACCACGGATTCAACCAATATTCACGGCTGAGTCCTTAGCATGTGAATTACACATCTTTAATAACCCATTGAAGACATATAGTCACCTTAAAGCATTTACTCAGATTTTGCAGCGTTTTCATAACAGCAGTTTCCAAACTGAGGCAGATTTTTCTGTAAAATGCTCCTGGAGTGTGTTCTAACCAATAGATATGTAATTTACATACTTTCCCTCACCGTGACAGTCCGTGTTCTGAACACGCTACATACATCACGGATTTGACAGACATTTTTAATGAGTTGTGTACATGTGTATTACAGAACCTTCATCCACCATACAAGGCATATGTACACCTAGAAACATTAACTCTGAGTTCGCAGCTTTTTCCTAATAGCAGTTTCGAAAATCAGGCAGCTTACAAAGGAAAAAACTGTTGGAGCGTGTTCTACCCAATAGATATGTAAACTAAATGGATTCGATCACCGTGAAATTCCGTGTTCCGAACACTCTACATGCATCACGGATGCGACAAATATTCACTACAGAGTTGTTAGCATAAGGATTACCGAACTTTCATCCACCATAAAAGCCATATCGAAACTTTGAAGCATTTTCTCATATTTCGAAAGTTTTTCCTAATGCCAGTTTTGAAAATGAGGCAGATTTGCAGAAAAAACATCGTGGAGCGAGTACTTCAGATAGAAATTTAATTTATTTTTTTCACTCACAGTGACATTTCAATTTCCGAACACACTACATGCATCAAGGTTTCGACAAACTTTCTCGAATGAGTTGTGAACATGTATATTACAGAACTTTAATCCACCATACATGGCACAATTTCACCTAGAAACATTAACTCTGAATTTGCAGGATTTTCCTAATGCCAGTTTCAAAAATCAGGCCATTTTCTCATGGAAAAATTTTTGGAGCGAATTCTAACCAATAGGCATTTAATTTACATAGATTCCATAATCGGGATTTTCCGTGATACGATCACGCTTCATGCATAACGCTTTGTACTAATATTCACCACAGAATGGTTTGGAGGTGGGTTTAAGAACTTCCATCACAATACAAGTCATATTGACACTTTGAAGCATTTTCTCAGATTTGCGTATATTATCAAACACCAGTTTCGAAGATAAGCAGATTTCCCAGAAAAATCTCTTGGAGCGAGTTCTACGAAAGAGACATGTATTTTACATAGATTCGCTCACCGTGATATTCTGTGTTCCAAACACGCTTCACGTATCACGGATTCGACAAATATTTACTACAGAGTTGTTAGCATGTGGATTACCGAGCTTTCATCCACCATACAAGGCATATTTACACTGAGAATCTATTAATCTGTGTTCGCAGGGTTATCCTAAAGCCAGTTTCGAAAATCAGGCGGATATCTCACGAAAAATCTCTTGGAGTGATTTCTGACCAAGAGAAATGTAATTTACATAAATTCCCTGGCCTTGAAATTCCGTGTTCCGAACATGCTACATGCATAAAGGATTCGACAAATATTCACTACAAATTTGTTAGCATGTGGATTACCGAACTTTCATCACAATACATTGAATATTGTTTCTTAGAAGTACTTTCTTAGATTTTGCAGGGTTTTGCAAACATCATGTTCAAATATGACGAAATTTTCGCAGAAAAACTATCTCGGAGGGAGTTCTACCCAATAGAGAAGTAATCTGCATTGTTTCAATCACCGTGAAATTCCACATTCTGAACACGGTACATGCATCATGGATTAGAAAAATATTCTTTAATATGTTGTGAAAATGTGGATTACCGAAATTTCTTGCAACATAAAGGCACATTTACACCTACAAATATTGACTCCCGTTTTGCAGCTTTTTCCAAAATTCAGATTCGTTATCATGCAATTTTCGCAGAAACATTCTCTTCTACCTCGTTCTACTCAAGAGAATTGTGATTTACATAATTTCATTACCGTGAAATTCCGTTTTCCAAAAGCGCTACATGAATCACGGCTTAAAAAATAATTACTACACTGTTATTCACATGTGGATTACCGGACTTTCATTCACCATTCAAGGCATATTGACACTTAGAAGCATTTTCTCAGATTTCACAGGGTTCTCCTAATGGCAGTTTTGAAAATGAGGCACATTTCGCAGAAAAATTCTCTTCAAGCGAGTTCTACCCAATAGACATGTAACTTAAATTGTTTCCTACATTATGACATTCCGTATTCCAAAAACGTTACATGCATCACGAATTCGACAAACATTCTTTAATGAGTGTGAGCATGTGGGTTACCGAACATTCATCCACCATACAAGGCATATTTACACCTAGAAGTAGTTATTCTGATTTCGCATGTTTTTCTAACATCCAGTTTCGAAAATCATGAAATTTTCGCAGAAACATTCAATTTAAGCGAGTTCTATCCAGTAGAATTGTTATTTTCAGAGTTTCACTCACCGAGACATTCCGTGTTCCGAAAACGTTACATTCATCATGGCTTCGACAAACATTATTTAATGACCGTGAGCATGTAGATTACTGATTTTTCAACCACAATACTAGGCATATATACAACTAGATACATTTACTTAGATTTCGCAGGTTTTCCTAATGTCAGTTAAGAAAATCAGGCAGTTTTTACAGAAAAATTCTCTTGGTGCATATTCTAACCAATAGACATCTCATTTTCTTAGATACCGTCACCGTAACATTACGTGTTCCGAAAACGGTACATGCACCACGGATTCAACCAATATTCACGGCTGAGTCCTTAGCATGTGAATTACACATCTTTAATAACCCATTGAAGACATATAGTCACCTTAAAGCATTTACTCAGATTTTGCAGCGTTTTCATAACAGCAGTTTCCAAACTGAGGCAGATTTTTCTGTAAAATGCTCCTGGAGTGTGTTCTAACCAATAGATATGTAATTTACATACTTTCCCTCACCGTGACAGTCCGTGTTCTGAACACGCTACATACATCACGGATTTGACAGACATTTTTAATGAGTTGTGTACATGTGTATTACAGAACCTTCATCCACCATACAAGGCATATGTACACCTAGAAACATTAACTCTGAGTTCGCAGCTTTTTCCTAATAGCAGTTTCGAAAATCAGGCAGCTTACAAAGGAAAAAACTGTTGGAGCGTGTTCTACCCAATAGATATGTAAATTAAATGGATTCGATCACCGTGAAATTCCGTGTTCCGAACACTCTACATGCATCACGGATGCGACAAATATTCACTTCAGAGTTGTTAGCAAGTAGATTACAGCACTTTCATCCACCATACAAGGCTTACTGACACTTTGAAGAATTTTCTCAGATTTCACAGGTTAGTTTTAATGACAGTTTTGAAATGAGGCAGATTTGGCAGAAAAATGCTCTTGGAGTGAGTTGTACCCAAAAGATATCTAATTTACCTAGTTTCACTCACCGTGACATTCCGTGTTCTGAACAGGGTCCATGCATCACGGATTCAAAAAACATTCTTTAATGAGTTGTGAACATGTGTATTATCGAACTCTCATCCACCTTACATTGCATATTTTTATATAGAAATTTTATTCTGATTTAGTATATTTCTCCTAATGTCAGATTCTAAAATCATGCAGTTTTCGCAGAAAAATCCTCTTGGAGCGATTTCTACCCAATAGACATGCAATTTATATAGAACCCGTCATCGTGAAATTCCGTGTTCCGTAAAAGCTACATGCATCACCGATTCGACAAATATTCACTACAGAGTTGTTAGCATAAGGATTACCGAACTTTCATCCACCATAAAAGCCATATCGAAACTTTGAAGCATTTTCTCATATTTCGAAAGTTTTTCCTAATGCCAGTTTTGAAAATGAGGCAGATTTGCAGAAAAAACATCGTGGAGCGAGTACTTCAGATAGAAATTTAATTTACTTTTTTTCACTCACAGTGACATTTCAATTTCCGAACACACTACATGCATCAAGGTTTCAACAAACTTTCTCGAATGAGTTGTGAACATGTATATTACAGAACTTTCATCCACCATACATGACACATTTACACCTAGAAACATTAACTCTGAATTTGCGGCATATTCCTAATGCCAGTTTCAAAAATCAGGCCATTTTCTCATGGAAAAATTTTTTCAGCGAATTCTAACCAATAGGCGTGTAATTTACATAGACTCCATCGCCGGGAATTTCCGTGATACGATCACTCTATATGCATAACGCTTTCTACAAATATTCACCGCAGATTTGTTTGCATGTGGTTTACAAACTTCCATCACAATACAAGGCATATTGACACTTTGATATTTTCTGAGGTTTTGCGAATATTATGGAACGCCAGATTCGAATATGAGACAGATTTCCCAGAAAAAACTCTTGCAGAGAGTTCTACCGTAGAGGTATTTATTTTACATAGATTCACTCACCGTGATATTCTGTGTTCCAAACACGATTCACGTATCTCGGATTCGACAAATATACACTACAGTGTTGTTAGCATGCGGATTACCGAACTTTCATCACAATACATTGAATATTGATTCTTAGAATTATTTTCTCACATTTTGCAGCGTTTTACAAAAGCCAGGTTCAAAACTGACGAAGTTTTAGCAGAAAAACTCTCTCGGAGCGAGTTCTACCCAATAGAGTATTAATTTACATTGTTTCAATCACCGTGAAACTCCACATTCTGAACACGGTACATGCATCACGGATTAGAAAAAGATTCTTAAATATGTTGTGAAAATGTGGATTACCGAACTTTCTTGCAACATAAAGGCACATTCACACATACAAATATTGACTCCCGTTTTGCAGCTTTTTCCAAACTTCAGATTCGATAATCATGCAATTTTCGCAGAAACATTCTCTTCTAGCTCGTTCTACTCAATAGAATTGTAATTTACATCGTGTCATTACCATGAAATTCCATTTTCCAAAAGCGCTACATGAATCACGGTTTAAAAAATAATTACTACACTGTTATTAACATGTGGATTACCGGATTTTCATTCACCATTCAAGGCATATTAACACTTAGAAGCATTTTCTCAGATTTCACAGGGTTCTCTTAATGGCAGTTTTGAAAATGAGGCACATTTCGCAGAAAAATTCTCTTCAAGCGAGTTCTACCCAATAGACATGTAACTTAAATTGTTTCCTACATTATGACATTCCGTATTCCAAAAACGTTACATGCATCACGAATTCGACAAACATTCTTTAATGAGTGTGAGCATGTGGATTACCGAACATTCATCCACCATACAAGGCATATTTACACCTAGAAGTAGTTATTCTGATTTCGCATGTTTTTCTAACATCCAGTTTCGAAAATCATGAAATTTTCGCAGAAACATTCAATTTAAGCGAGTTCTATCCAGTAGAATTGTTATTTTAAGAGTTTCACTCACCGAGACATTCCGTGTTCCGAAAACGTTACATTCATCATGGCTTCGACAAACATTATTTAATGACCGTGAGCATGTAGATTACTGATTTTTCAACCACAATACTAGGCATATTTACAACTAGATACATTTACTTAGATTTCGCAGGTTTTCCTAATGTCAGTTAAGAAAATCAGGCAGTTTTTACAGAAAAATTCTCTTGGTGCATATTCTAACCAATAGACATCTCATTTTCTTAGATACCGTCACCGTAACATTACGTGTTCCGAAAACGGTACATGCACCACGGATTCAACCAATATTCATGGCTGAGTCCTTAGCATGTGAATTACACATCTTTAATAACCCATTGAAGACATATTGTCACCTTAATGCATTTAATGAGATTTTGCTGTTTTTTCATAACAGCAGTTTCCAAACTGAGGCAGATTTTTCAGTAAAATGCTCCTGGAGCGTGTTCTACCGAATAGATATGTAAATTGAATGGATTCGCTCACCGTGAAATTCCATGTTCCGAATACGTTACATACATCACGGATGCGACAAATATTCACTTCAGTGTTGTTTGCAAGTAGATTACAGCACTTTCATCCACCATACAAGGCTTACTGACACTTTGAAGAATTTTCTCAGATTTCACAGTTTAGTTTTAACGCCAGTTTTGAAAATGAGGCAGATTTGGCAGAAAAATGCTCTTGGAGCGAGTTGTACCCAAAAGATATGTAATTTATCTAGTTTCACTCACCGTGACATTCCGTGTTCTGAACACGTTCCATGTATCACGGATTCAACAAACATTCTTTAATGAGTTGTGAACATGTGTATTATCGAACTTTCATCCACGTTACAATACATATTTATACATAGAAAGTTTTAGTCTGATTTAGTAGATTTCTCCTAATGTCAGTTTCTAAAGTCATGCAGTTTTTGCAGAAAAATCCTCTTGGAGCGAGTTCTACCCAATAGACATACATTGTACATAGAACCCGTCATCGTGAAATTCCATGTTCCGAAAAAGCTACATGCATCACGGATTCGACAAATATTCACTACAGAGTTGTTAGCATATGTATTAACGAACTTTCATCCACCATAAAATCCATATGGACACTTTGAAGCATTTTCTCATATTTCAAAATTTTTTCCTAATACCAGTTTTGAAAACGAGGCAGATACACAGAAAAATCCTCGTGGAGCGAGTACTTCCCAATACAATTGTAATTTAATCAGTTTCCCTCACAGTGACATTCCAATTTCGGAACACACTACATGCATCAAGGTTTCAACTAACTTTCTCGAATGAGTTGATAACATGTAGATTACAGAACTTTCATCCACAATACATGGAACATTTATACCTAGAAACATTAACTCTGAATTTGCAGCTTTTTCCAAATGCCAGTTTCAAAAATTCAGGCTGTTTTCTTAGGGAAAAATTTTTGGAGCGAATTCTAACCAATAAGCATGTAATTTACATAGACTCCATCGCCGGGAATTTCCGTGATACGATCACACTACATGCATAACGCTTTGTAAAAATATTCACCGCAGTTTTGTTTGCATGTGGTTTTACGTACTTCCATCACAATTCAAGGCATATTGAAACTTTGAAGCATTTTCTGAGATTTTATGTATATTATCAAACGCCAGTTTCGAAAATGAGGCAGATTTCCATGAAAAAAATCTTGCAGCGAATTCTACCGTAGAGACATGTATTTTACATAGATTCGCTCACCATGATATTCTGTGTTCCAAGCACGCTTCACGTATCTCGGTTTCGACAAATATTCACTACATAGTTGTTAGCATGCAGATTACCAAACATTCATCCACCATACAAGGCATAGTTTCACTGAGAATCTATTAATCTGAGTTCGCAGGGTTATCCTAACATGAGTTTCGAAAATCAGGCCGATTTCTCAGAATAAATTTCTTGGAGAGATTTCTGACAAAGAGAAATTTAATTTACATAAATTCCTTGGCCGTGTAATTCCGTGTTCCGAACATGCTACATGCAGAAAGGTTTGGACAAATATTCACTACAAATTTGTTAGCATGTGGATTACCGAACTTTCATCACAATACATTGAATATTGATTCTTAGAAGTATTTTCTCAGATTTTGCCGCGTTTTGCAAATACCAGTTTCAAAAATAACGAAGTTAATGCCGAAAATAGCTCTCCGAGCTAGTTCTACCCAATAGAGAAGTAATTTACATTGTTTCAATCACCGTGAAATTCCACGTTCTGAACACGGTACATGCATAACAGATAAGAAAAATATTCTTTAATATGTTGTGAAAATGTGGATTACCGAACTTTCTTGCAACATAAAGGCACATTTACACCTACTAATATTGAGTCCCGTTTTCCAGCTTTTTCCAAACTTCAGATTCGATAACCATGCAATTTTCACAGAAACATTCTCTTCTACCTCGTTCTACTCAATAGAATTGTAATTTACATCGTTTCATTACCGTGAAATTCCATTTCCCAAAAGCGCTACATGAATCACGGTTTAAAAAATAATTACTACACTCTTATTAACATGTGGATTACCGGACTTTCATTCACCATTCAAGGCATATTGACACTTAGAAGCATTTTCTCAGATTTCACAGGGTTCTCCTATGGCAGTTTTGAAAATGAGGCACATTTCGCAGAAAAATCCTCTTCAAGCGAGTTCTACCCAATAGACATGTAACTTACATTGTTTCGTTCACTATAACATTCCGTATTCCAAACACGTTACATGCATCACGAATTCGACAAACATTTTTTAATGAGTGTGAGCACGTGGATTACTGAACTTTCATCCACCATACAAGGCATATTTACACCTAGAAGTAGTTATTCTGATTTCGCAGGTTTTTCCTAACATCCAGTTTCAAAAATCATGAAATTTTCACAGAAACATTCAATTCAAGCGAGTTCTATCCAGTAGAATTGTTATTTTCAGAGTTTCACTCACCGAGACATTCCGTGTTCTGAAACTGTTACATTCATCACGGCTTCGACAAACAATATTTAATGACCGTGAGCATGTTGATTACCGATTTTTCAACCACAATACAAGGCATATTTACACCTAGAAACATTTACTTTGATTTCGCAGGTTTTCCTAACGTCAGTTAAGAAAATCAGGCAGTTTTCGCAGAAAAATTCTCTTGGTGCATGTTCTATCCAATAGACATCTCATTTTCATAGATACAGTCACCGTAACATTCCGTGTTCCGAAAACGGTACATGCACCACGGATTCAACCAATATTCACGGCTGAGTCCTTAGCATGTGAATTACACATCTTTAATAACCCATTGAAGACATATAGTCACCTTAAAGCATTTACTCAGATTTTGCAGCGTTTTCATAACAGCAGTTTCCAAACTGAGGCAGATTTTTCTGTAAAATGCTCCTGGAGTGTGTTCTAACCAATAGATATGTAATTTACATACTTTCCCTCACCGTGACAGTCCGTGTTCTGAACACGCTACATACATCACGGATTTGACAGACATTTTTAATGAGTTGTGTACATGTGTATTACAGAACCTTCATCCACCATACAAGGCATATGTACACCTAGAAACATTAACTCTGAGTTCGCAGCTTTTTCCTAATAGCAGTTTCGAAAATCAGGCAGCTTACAAAGGAAAAAACTGTTGGAGCGTGTTCTACCCAATAGATATGTAAATTAAATGGATTCGATCACCGTGAAATTCCGTGTTCCGAACACTCTACATGCATCACGGATGCGACAAATATTCACTTCAGAGTTGTTAGCAAGTAGATTACAGCACTTTCATCCACCATACAAGGCTTACTGACACTTTGAAGAATTTTCTCAGATTTCACAGGTTAGTTTTAATGACAGTTTTGAAATGAGGCAGATTTGGCAGAAAAATGCTCTTGGAGCGAGTTGTACCCAAAAGATATCTAATTTACCTAGTTTCACTCACCGTGACATTCCGTGTTCTGAACAGGGTCCATGCATCACGGATTCAAAAAACATTCTTTAATGAGTTGTGAACATGTGTATTATCGAACTCTCATCCACCTTACATTGCATATTTTTATATAGAAATTTTATTCTGATTTAGTATATTTCTCCTAATGTCAGATTCTAAAATCATGCAGTTTTCGCAGAAAAATCCTCTTGGAGCGATTTCTACCCAATAGACATGCAATTTACATAGAACCAGTCATCGTGAAATTCCGTGTTCCGAAAAAGTTACATGCTTCATGGATTCGACAAATATTCACTACAGAGTTGTTAGCATAAGAATTAACAAACTTTCATCCACCATAAAATCCATATGGACACTTTGAAGCATTTTCTCATATTTCGAAAACTTTTCCTAATGCCAGTTATGAAAATGAGGCAGATTCGCAGAAAAATCCTCGTGGAGGGAGTACATCCCGATATAAATATAATTTACTTAGTTTCCCTCACAGTGAGATTCTAATTTCCGAACACACTACATGCATCAAGGTTTCAACAAACATTCTCTAATGAGTTGTGAACATGTAGATCACAGATCTTTCATCCACCATACATAGCACTTTTACACCTAGAAACATTTACTCTGAATTTGCAGCTTTTTCCTAATTCCAGTTTCAAAAATCAGGCCGTTTTCTCAGGGAAAAATTTTTGGAGCGAATTCTAACCAAAAGGTGTGTAATTTACATAGATTCCATCGCCGGGTATTTCCTTGAAACAATCACTTGACATGCATAACGCTTTCTACAAATATTCAATGTAGATTTGTTTCCATGTGGTTTTACGAACTTCCATCACAATACAAGGCATATTGACACTTTGAAGCATTTTGTGAGATTTTGCGAATATTATCAAACGCTAGTATCGAAAATGGGCAGATTTCCCAGAAAAAATTCTCTTGCAGCGAGTTCTACCGTAGAGATATTTATTTTACAAAGATTCGCTCACCGTGATATTCTGTGTTAAAAACACTATTAACGTAGCTCAGATTCGATAAATATTCACTATAGAGTTGTTAGCATGCGGATTATCGAACTTTCATCCACAATACAAACATATTTACAAGGAGAATCTATTAATCTGAGTTCACAGAGTTTTCCTATCGCCAGTTTCGAAAATCTGGCCGGTTTCTCAAGAAAAATCTCTCGGAGAGATTTCTAACCAAGAGAAATGTAATTTACATAAGATCCCTGGCCGTGACATTCCGTGATCTGAACATGCTACATGCATGATGGATTCGACAAATATTCACTACAAATTTGTTAGCATGTGGATTACCGAACATTCATCACAATACATTGAATATTGATTCTTAGAAGGATTTTCTCAGATTTTGCTGCGTTTTGCAAACGCCACGTTCAAAAATGACGCAGTTTTCACAGAAAAACACTTTCCGAGCTAGTTCTAACCAATAGAGAAGTAATTTGCATTGATTCAATCACCGTGAAAATCCACATTCTGAACACGGTACATGCATCATGGATAAGAAAAAGATTCTTTAATATGTTGTGAAAATGTGGATTACCGAAATTTCTTGCAACATAAAGGTACATTTACACCTACAAATATTTACTCTCGTTTTGCAGCTTTTTCCAAGCTTCAGAATCGATAATCATGCAATTTTCGCAGAAACATTCTCTTCTAGCTCGTTCTACTCAATAGAATTGTAATTTACATCGTTTCATTACCGTGAAATTCCATTTTCCAAAAGCGCTACATGAATCACGGTTTAAAAAATAATTACTACACTGTTATTAACATGTGGATTACCGGATTTTCATTCACCATTCAAGGCATATTGACACTTAGAAGCATTTTCTCAGATTTCACAGGGTTCTCCTAATGGCAGTTTTGAAAATGAGGCACATTTCACAGAAAAATACTCTTCAAGCGAGTTCTACCCAATAGACATGTAACTTACATTGTTTCGTTCACTATGACATTCCGTATTCCAAACACGTTACATGCATCACGAATTCGACATTCTTTAATGAGTGTGAGCATGTGGATTACCGAACTTTCATCCAACATACAAGGCATATTTACACCTAGAAGTAGTTATTCTGATTTCGCAGTTTCGTCCTTACATCCAGTTTCAAAAATCATGAAATTTTCGCAGAAACATTCAATTCAAGCGAGTTCTATCCAGTAGAATTGTTATTTTCAGAGTTCCACTCACCGAGACATTCCGTGTTCCGAAAACGTTACATTCATCACGGCTTCGACAAACATTATTTAGTGACCGTGAGCATGTGGATTACCGATTTTTCAACCACAATACAAGGCATATTTACACCTAGAAACATTTACTTTGATTTCGCAGGTTTTCCTAACGTCAGTTAAGAAAATCAGGCAGTTTTCGCAGAAAAATTCTCTTGTTGCATGTTCTATCCAATAGACATCTCATTTTCATAGATACAGTCACCGTAAAATTCCGTGTTCCGAAAACGGTACATGCACCACGGATTCAACCAATATTCACGTCTGAGTCCTTAGCATGTGAATTACACATCTTTAATAACCCCTTGAAGACATATTGTCACCTTAAAGCATTTACTCAGATTTTGCAGCGTTTTCATAACAGCAGTTTCCAAACTGAGGAGATATTTCAGCAAAATGCTCCTGGAGTGTGTTCTAACCAATAGATATGTAATTTACATAGTTTCCCACACCATGACAGTCCGTGTTCTAAACACGCTTCATACATCACGGATTTGACAGACATTTTTAATGAGTTGTGTACATGTGTATTACAGAACCTTCATCCACCATACAAGGCATATGTACTCCTAGAAAAATTAACTCTGAGTTTGCAGCTTTTTCCTAATTGCAGTTTCGAAAATCAGGCAGTTTACAAAGGAAAATACTGTTGGAGCTTGTTCTACAAAAAAGATATGTAAATTAAATGGATTCGCTCAACGTGAAATTCCGTGTTCCGAACACGCTACATGCATCACGGATGCGACAAATATTCACTTCAGAGTTGTTAGCAAGTAGATTACTGCACTTTCATACACCATACAAGGCTTACTGACACTTTGAAAGATTTTCTCAGATTTCACAGGTTGATTTTAACGCCAGTTTTGAAATGAGGCGGATTTAGCAGAAAAATGCTCTTGGAGCGAGTTGTACCCAAAAGATATCTAATTTACCTAGTTTCACTCACCGTGACATTCCGTGTTCTGAACAGGGTCCATGCATCACGGATTCAAAAAACATTATTTAATGAGTTGTGAACATGTGTATTATCGAACTCTCATCCACCTTACATTGCATATTTTTATATAGAAATTTTATTCTGATTTAGTATATTTCTCCTAATGTCAGATTCTAAAATCATGCAGTTTTCGCAGAAAAATCCTCTTGGAGCGATTTCTACCCAATAGACATGCAATTTATATAGAACCCGTCATCGTGAAATTCCGTGTTCCGTAAAAGCTACATGCATCACCGATTCGACAAATATTCACTACAGAGTTGTTAGCATAAGGATTACCGAACTTTCATCCACCATAAAAGCCATATCGAAACTTTGAAGCATTTTCTCATATTTCGAAAGTTTTTCCTAATGCCAGTTTTGAAAATGAGGCAGATTTGCAGAAAAAACATTGTGGAGCGAGTACTTCAGATAGAAATTTAATTTATTTTTTTCACTCACAGTGACATTTCAATTTCCGAACACACTACATGCATCAAGGTTTCGACAAACTTTCTCGAATGAGTTGTGAACATGTATATTACAGAACTTTAATCCATCATACATGGCACAATTTCACCTAGAAACATTAACTCTGAATTTGCAGGATTTTCCTAATGCCAGTTTCAAAAATCAGGCCATTTTCTCATGGAAAAATTTTTGGAGCGAATTCTAACCAATAGGCATTTAATTTACATAGATTCCATAATCGGGATTTTCCGTGATACGATCACGCTTCATGCATAACGCTTTGTACTAATATTCACCACAGAATGGTTTGGAGGTGGGTTTAAGAACTTCCATCACAATACAAGTCATATTGACACTTTGAAGCATTTTCTCAGATTTGCGTATATTATCAAACACCAGTTTCGAAGATAAGCAGATTTCCCAGAAAAATCTCTTGGAGCGAGTTCTACGAAAGAGACATGTATTTTACATAGATTCGCTCACCGTGATATTCTGTGTTCCAAACACGCTTCACGTATCACGGATTCGACAAATATTTACTACAGAGTTGTTAGCATGTGGATTACCGAGCTTTCATCCACCATACAAGGCATATTTACACTGAGAATCTATTAATCTGTGTTCGCAGGGTTATCCTAAAGCCAGTTTCGAAAATCAGGCGGATATCTCACGAAAAATCTCTTGGAGTGATTTCTGACCAAGAGAAATGTAATTTACATAAATTCCCTGGCCTTGAAATTCCGTGTTCCGAACATGCTACATGCATAAAGGATTCGACAAATATTCACTACAAATTTGTTAGCATGTGGATTACCGAACTTTCATCACAATACATTGAATATTGTTTCTTAGAAGTACTTTCTTAGATTTTGCAGGGTTTTGCAAACATCATGTTCAAATATGACGAAATTTTCGCAGAAAAACTATCTCGGAGGGAGTTCTACCCAATAGAGAAGTAATCTGCATTGTTTCAATCACCGTGAAATTCCACATTCTGAACACGGTACATGCATCATGGATTAGAAAAATATTCTTTAATATGTTGTGAAAATGTGGATTACCGAAATTTCTTGCAACATAAAGGCACATTTACACCTACAAATATTGACTCCCGTTTTGCAGCTTTTTCCAAAATTCAGATTCGTTATCATGCAATTTTCGCAGAAACATTCTCTTCTACCTCGTTCTACTCAAGAGAATTGTGATTTACATAATTTCATTACCGTGAAATTCCGTTTTCCAAAAGCGCTACATGAATCACGGCTTAAAAAATAATTACTACACTGTTATTCACATGTGGATTACCGGACTTTCATTCACCATTCAAGGCATATTGACACTTAGAAGCATTTTCTCAGATTTCACAGGGTTCTCCTAATGGCAGTTTTGAAAATGAGGCACATTTCGCAGAAAAATTCTCTACCAGCGAGTTCTACCCAATAGACATGTAACTTAAATTCTTTATTTCACTATGACATTCCGTATTCCAAACACGTTACATGCATCACGAATTCGACAAACATTATTTAATGAGCGTGAGCATGTGGATTACCGATTTTTCAACCACAATACAAGGCATATTTACACCTAGATTTAGTTATTCTGATTTCGCAGGTTTTTCCTAACATCCAGTTTCGAAAATCATGAAATTTTCACAGAAACATTCAATTCAAGTGAGTTCTATCCAGTAGAATTGTTATTTTCAGAGTTTCACTCACCGAGACATTCCGTGTTCCGAAAACGTTACATTCATCACGGCTTCGACAAACATTACTTAATGACCGTGAGCATGTGGATTACCGATTTTTCAACCACAATACAAGGCATATTTACACCTAGAAATATTTACTTAGTTTTCGCATGTTTTCCTAACTTCAGTTAAGAAAATCAGGTAGTTTTCGCAGAAAAACGCTCTTGGTGCATGTTCTTTCCAATAGATATCTCATTTTCATACATACAATCACCGTAAAATTCGGTGTTCCGAAAACTTTACATGCACCACGGATTCAACCATTATTAACGGCTGAGTCCTTAGCATGTGAATTATACATCTTTAATAACCCATTTTAGTCAGATTGTCACCTTAAAGCATTTACTCAGATTTTGCTGCGTTTTCATAACAGCAGTTTCCAAACTGAGGCAGATTTTTCAGTATAATGCTCCTGGAGCGTGTTCTAACCAATAGATAGTTAATTTACTTAGTTTCCCTCAACGTGACAGTCCGTGTTCCGAACACGCTACATACATCACTGATATGACAAACATTTTTAATGAGTTGTGTTCATGTGTTTTACAGAACCTTCATCCACCATACAAGGCATATGTACACCTAGAAATATTAACTCTGAGTTCGCAGCTTTATCCTAATAGCAGTTTCGAAAATCAGGCAGTTTACAAAGGAATAAACTGTTGGAGCGTGTTCTACCCAATAGATATGTAAATTACATGTATTCGCTCACCGTGAAATTCCGTGTTCGGAACATGCTACATGCAGAAAAGTTTCGACAATAATACAGTACAGAGTTGTTTGCATGTGGATTACAGGACTCTCATCAAAATAGAAGGCATATTGATGCTTTGAAGAATTTTCTCTGATTTCGCAGAGCTTGCCAATCGCCAGTTTTCAAAATGAGGCAGATTTCACGGCAAAGACCTCTTGGAGCGTGTCTAACAAATAGACGTTTAATTTCCATGGATTCGCTCACCATGAAATTCCGTGTTCCGAACACGCTACATGCATCAAGGATGCGACAAATATTTACTACCGAGTTGTTAGCAAGTAGATTACAGCACTTTCATCCACCATACAAGGCTTACTGACACTTTGAAAAATTTTCTCAGATTTCACAGGTTAGTTTTAACGTCAGTTTGAAATGAGGCAGATTTGGCAGAAAAATCCTCTTGGAGCGAGTTGTACCCAAAACATATGTAATTTACCTAGTTTCACTCACCGTGATATTCCATGTTCTGGACAAGTTCCATGCATTACGGATTCAACAAACATTCTTTAATGAGTTGTGAACATGTGTATTACTGAACTTTCATCCACCTTACAATGCATATTTATACATAGAAAGTTTTATTCTGATTTAGTAGATTTCTCCTAATGTCAGTTTCTAAAATCATGCAGTTTTTGCTGAAAAATTCTCTTGGAGCGTGTTCTTCCCAATAGACATGCAATTTACATAGAACCAGTCATCGTGAAATTCCGTGTTCCGAAAAAGTTACATGCTTCATGGATTCGACAAATATTCACTACAGAGTTGTTAGCATAAGAATTAACAAACTTTCATCCACCATAAAATCCATATGGACACTTTGAAGCATTTTCTCATATTTCGAAAACTTTTCCTAATGCCAGTTATGAAAATGAGGCAGATTCGCAGAAAAATCCTCGTGGAGGGAGTACATCCCGATATAAATATAATTTACTTAGTTTCCCTCACAGTGAGATTCTAATTTCCGAACACACTACATGCATCAAGGTTTCAACAAACATTCTCTAATGAGTTGTGAACATGTAGATCACAGATCTTTCATCCACCATACATAGCACTTTTACACCTAGAAACATTTACTCTGAATTTGCAGCTTTTTCCTAATTCCAGTTTCAAAAATCAGGCCGTTTTCTCAGGGAAAAATTTTTGGAGCGAATTCTAACCAAAAGGTGTGTAATTTACATAGATTCCATCGCCGGGTATTTCCTTGAAACAATCACTTGACATGCATAACGCTTTCTACAAATATTCAATGTAGATTTGTTTCCATGTGGTTTTACGAACTTCCATCACAATACAAGGCATATTGACACTTTGAAGCATTTTGTGAGATTTTGCGAATATTATCAAACGCTAGTATCGAAAATGGGCAGATTTCCCAGAAAAAATTCTCTTGCAGCGAGTTCTACCGTAGAGATATTTATTTTACAAAGATTCGCTCACCGTGATATTCTGTGTTAAAAACACTATTAACGTAGCTCAGATTCGATAAATATTCACTATAGAGTTGTTAGCATGCGGATTATCGAACTTTCATCCACAATACAAACATATTTACAAGGAGAATCTATTAATCTGAGTTCACAGAGTTTTCCTATCGCCAGTTTCGAAAATCTGGCCGGTTTCTCAAGAAAAATCTCTCGGAGAGATTTCTAACCAAGAGAAATGTAATTTACATAAGATCCCTGGCCGTGACATTCCGTGATCTGAACATGCTACATGCATGATGGATTCGACAAATATTCACTACAAATTTGTTAGCATGTGGATTACCGAACATTCATCACAATACATTGAATATTGATTCTTAGAAGGATTTTCTCAGATTTTGCTGCGTTTTGCAAACGCCACGTTCAAAAATGACGCAGTTTTCACAGAAAAACACTTTCCGAGCTAGTTCTAACCAATAGAGAAGTAATTTGCATTGATTCAATCACCGTGAAAATCCACATTCTGAACACGGTACATGCATCATGGATAAGAAAAAGATTCTTTAATATGTTGTGAAAATGTGGATTACCGAAATTTCTTGCAACATAAAGGTACATTTACACCTACAAATATTTACTCTCGTTTTGCAGCTTTTTCCAAGCTTCAGAATCGATAATCATGCAATTTTCGCAGAAACATTCTCTTCTAGCTCGTTCTACTCAATAGAATTGTAATTTACATCGTTTCATTACCGTGAAATTCCATTTTCCAAAAGCGCTACATGAATCACGGTTTAAAAAATAATTACTACACTGTTATTAACATGTGGATTACCGGATTTTCATTCACCATTCAAGGCATATTGACACTTAGAAGCATTTTCTCAGATTTCACAGGGTTCTCCTAATGGCAGTTTTGAAAATGAGGCACATTTCACAGAAAAATACTCTTCAAGCGAGTTCTACCCAATAGACATGTAACTTACATTGTTTCGTTCACTATGACATTCCGTATTCCAAACACGTTACATGCATCACGAATTCGACATTCTTTAATGAGTGTGAGCATGTGGATTACCGAACTTTCATCCAACATACAAGGCATATTTACACCTAGAAGTAGTTATTCTGATTTCGCAGTTTCGTCCTTACATCCAGTTTCAAAAATCATGAAATTTTCGCAGAAACATTCAATTCAAGCGAGTTCTATCCAGTAGAATTGTTATTTTCAGAGTTCCACTCACCGAGACATTCCGTGTTCCGAAAACGTTACATTCATCACGGCTTCGACAAACATTATTTAGTGACCGTGAGCATGTGGATTACCGATTTTTCAACCACAATACAAGGCATATTTACACCTAGAAACATTTACTTTGATTTCGCAGGTTTTCCTAACGTCAGTTAAGAAAATCAGGCAGTTTTCGCAGAAAAATTCTCTTGTTGCATGTTCTATCCAATAGACATCTCATTTTCATAGATACAGTCACCGTAAAATTCCGTGTTCCGAAAACGGTACATGCACCACGGATTCAACCAATATTCACGTCTGAGTCCTTAGCATGTGAATTACACATCTTTAATAACCCCTTGAAGACATATTGTCACCTTAAAGCATTTACTCAGATTTTGCAGCGTTTTCATAACAGCAGTTTCCAAACTGAGGAGATATTTCAGCAAAATGCTCCTGGAGTGTGTTCTAACCAATAGATATGTAATTTACATAGTTTCCCTCACAGTGACAGTCCGTGTTCTGAACACGCTACATACATCACGGATTTGACAGACATTTTTAATGAGTTGTGTACATGTGTATTACAGAACTTTCATCCACCATACAAGGCATATATACACGTAGAAACATTAACTCTGAGTTCGCAGCTTTTTCCTAATAGCAGTTTCGAAAATCAGGCAGTTTACAAAGGAAAAAACTGTAGGAGCGTGTTCTACCCAATAGATATTTAAATTAAATGGATTCGCTCACTGTGAAATTCCGTGTTCCGAAAACACTACATGCATCACGGATGTGACAAATATTCACTTCAGAATTGTTCGCAAGTAGATTACAGCACTTTCATCCACCATACAAGGCTTACTGCACTTTGAATAATTTTCTCTGATTTCACAGTTTAGTTTTAATGCCAGTTTTGAAATGAGGTGAATTTGGCCGGAAAATGCTCTTGGAGCGAGTTGTACCCAAAAGATATGTAATTTACCTTCTTTCACTCACCGTGACATTCCGTCTTCTGAACACGTTCCATGCATCACGGATTCAACAAACATTCTTTAATGAGTTGTGAACATGTGTATTAATAAAATTTCATTCACCTTACAATGCTTATATATACATAGAAAGTTTTATTCTGATTTAGTAGATTCCTCCTAATGTCAGTTTCTAAAAACTTGCAGTTTTTGCAGAAAAACCCTCTTGGAGCGAGTTCTACCCAATAGACATGCAATTTACATAGAACCTGTCATCATGAAATTCCGTGTTCCGAAAAAGCTACATGAAACATGGATTCGACAAATATTCACTACAGAGTTGTTAGCATAAAAATTACCGAACTTTCATCCACCTTAAAAGCCATATGGACACTTTGAAGCATTTTCTCATATTTCGAAAGTTTTTCCTAATTCCAGTTTTGAAAATGACGCAGATTCGCAGAAAAATTCTCGTGGAGCGAGTACTTCCCAATAGAAATGTAATTTACATAGTTTCCCTCACAGTGACATTCCAATTTCCGAACACATTACATGCATCAATGTTTCAACAAACTTTCTCGAATGGGTTGTGATCATGTAGATTATAGAACTTTCATCCACCATACAAGACATATTTACACCGAGAATCTATTAATCTAAGTTCGCAGGGTTTTCCTAACGCAGTTTCAGAAATCAGGCCGATTTCTTAGGAAAAATCTCTTGGAGTGATTTCTAACCAAGAGAAATGTAATTTACATAAATTCCCTGGCCGTGAAATTCCATGTTCCGAAAACGCTACATGCATAAAGATTCGACAAATATTCTCTACAAATTTTTTAGCATGTGGATTACCGAACTTTCATCATAATACATTGAATATTGATTCTTAGAAGGATTTTGTCAGATTTTGCAGCGTTTTGCAAATGCCAGTTTCAAAATTGACGAAGTTTTCTCCGAAAAACACTCTCCGATGTAGTTCTACCCAAAAGAGAATTAATTTAAATTGTTTCAACCACCGTGACATTCCACGTTCTGAACACGGTACATGCATCACGGATTAGAAAATGATTCTTTAATATGTTGTGAAAATGTGGATTACCGAACGTTCTTGCAACATAAAGGCACATTTACACCTACAAATATTGACTCCCATTTTGCAGCTTTTTCTAAAATTCAGATTTGATAATCATGCAATTTTCACAGAAACATTCTCTTCTAGCTCGTTCTACTCAATAGAATTGTAATTTACATCGTTTCATTACCGTGAAATTCCATTTTCCAAAAGCGCTTCATAAATCACGGTTTAAAAAATAATTACTACACTGTTATTAACATGTGGATTACCGGATTTTCATTCACCATTCAAGGCATATTGACACTTAGAAGCATTTTCTCAGATTTCACAGGTTTCTCCTAATGGCAGTTTTGAAAATGAGGCACATTTCACAGAAAATTTCTCTTCAAGCGAGTTCTACCCAATAGACATGTAACTTACATTGTTTCGTTCACTATGACATTCCATATTCCAAACACGTTACATGCATCACGAATTCGACAAACATTTTTAATGAGTGTGAGCACGTGGATTACCGAACTTTCATCCAACATACAAATCATTTTTAAACCTAGAAGTAGTTATTCTGATTTCGCAGGTTTTTCCTTACATCCAGTTTCAAAAATCATGAAATTTTCGCAGAAACATTCAATTCAAGCGAGTTCTATACACTAGAATTGTTATTTTTAGAGTTTCACTCACCGAGACATTCCGTGTTCCGAAAACGTTACATTCATCACGGCTTCGACAAACATTATTTAATGAACGTGAGCATGTTGATTACCGATTTTTCAACCACAATACAAGGCATATTTACACCTAGAAACATTTACTTTGATTTCGCAGGTTTTCCTAACGTCAGTTAAGAAAATCACGCAGTTTGCGCAAAAAATTCTCTTGGTGCATGTTGTATCCAATAGACATCTCATTTTCATAGATACAGTCACCGTAACATTCCGTGTTCCGAAAACGGTACATGCACCACGGATTCAACCAATATTCACGGCTGAGTCCTTAGCATGTGAATTACACATCTTTAGTAACCCATTGAAGACATATTGTCACCATAAAGCATTTTTTGAGATTTTGCAGCGTTTTCATAACAGCATTTTCCAAACTGAGGAGATTTTTCAATAAAATGCTCCTGGAGTGTGTTCTAACCAATAGATATGTAATTTACATAGTTTCCCACACCATGACAGTCCGTGTTCTAAACACGCTTCATACATCACGGATTTGACAGACATTTTTAATGAGTTGTGTACATGTGTATTACAGAACCTTCATCCACCATACAAGGCATATGTACTCCTAGAAAAATTAACTCTGAGTTTGCAGCTTTTTCCTAATTGCAGTTTCGAAAATCAGGCAGTTTACAAAGGAAAATACTGTTGGAGCTTGTTCTACAAAAAAGATATGTAAATTAAATGGATTCGCTCAACGTGAAATTCCGTGTTCCGAACACGCTACATGCATCACGGATGCGACAAATATTCACTTCAGAGTTGTTAGCAAGTAGATTACTGCACTTTCATACACCATACAAGGCTTACTGACACTTTGAAAGATTTTCTCAGATTTCACAGGTTGATTTTAACGCCAGTTTTGAAATGAGGCGGATTTAGCAGAAAAATGCTCTTGGAGCGAGTTGTACCCAAAAGATATGTAATTTACCTACTTTCACTCACCGTGACATTCCATGTTCTAAACACGTTCCATGCATCACGGATTCAACAAACATTCTTTAATGAGTTGTGTACATGTGTATTACCAAACTTTCATCCACCTTACAATGCTTATTTATTCATAGAAAGTTTTATTCTGATTTAGTAGATTTCTCCTAATGTCAGTTTCTAAAATCATGCAGATTTTGCAGAAAAATACTCTTGGAGCTACTTCTACCCAATAGACATGCAATTTACATAGAACCCGTCATCGTGAAATTCCGTGTTCCGAAAAAGCTACATGCATCACGGATTCGACAAATATTCACTACAGAGTTGTTAGCATAAAGATTACCGAACTTTCATCCACCATAAAAGTCATATGGACACTTTGAAGCATTTTCTCAGATTTCGAAAGTTTTTCCTAATGCCAGTTTTGAAAATGATGCAGATTCGCAGAAAGATTCTCGTGGAGCGAGTACTTCCCAATAGAAATGTAATTTACATAGTTTCCCTCACAGTGACATTGCAATTTCGGAACACACTACATGCATCAAGGTTTCAACAAACTTTCTCGAATGAGTCGTGAACATGTAGATTACAGAACTTTCATCCACAATACATGGCACATTTACACCTAGAAATATTATCTCTGAATTTGCAGATTTTTCCTAATGCCAGTTTCAAAAAATCAGGCCGTTTTCTCAGGGAAAAATTTTTGGAGCGAATTCTAACCAATAAGCGTGTAATTTACATAGACTCCATCGCCAGGAATTTCCGTTATAAGATCACTCTACATGCATAACGCTTTCTACAAATATTCACTGCAGATTTGTTTGCATGTGGTTTTAAGAACTTCCATCACAATACAAGGCATATTGACACTTTGAAGCATTTTTGAGATTTTGCCATTATTATCAAATGCCAGTTTCGAAAATGAGGCAGATTTCCCAGAAAAAACTCTTGCAGCTTTTTCTACCATAGAGACATGTATTTTACATAGATTCGCTCACCGTGATATTCTGTGTTCCAAACACGGTTCATGTATATCGGATTCGACAAATATTCACTACAGAGTTGTTAGCATGCGGATTACCAAACTTTCATCCACCATACAAGGCATATTTACACCGAGAATCTATTAATCTGAGTTTGCAGGTTTTTCCTATCTCCAGTTTCGAAAATCAGGCCGATTTCTCAGGAAAAACCTCTTGGAGTGAATTGTAACCAAGAGAAATGTAATTTACATAAATTCCCTGGCCGTGTAATTCCGTGTTCCGAACATGCTACATGCAGAAAGGTTTCGACAAATATTCACTACAAATTTGTTAGCAGGTGGATTACCGAACTTTCATCACAAAACATTGAATATTGATTCTTAGAAGGATTTTGTCAGATTTTGCAGCGTTTTGCAAAAGCCAGGTTCAAAACTGACGAAGTTTTCCCAGAAAAATTCTCTCGGAGCGAGTCCAACCCAATAGAGTATTAATTTACTTCCTTCAATCACCGTGAAATTCCACGTTCTGAACACGGTACATGCATCATGGATTAGAAAAAGATTCTTTAATATGTTGTGAAAGTGTGGGTTTCGAACTTTCTTGCAACATAAAGGCACATTTACACCTACAAATATTGACTCCCGTTTTGCAGCTTTTTCCAAACTTCAGATTCGATAATCATGCAATTTTCTCAGAAACATTCTCTTCTAGCTCGTTCTACTCAATAGAATTGTAAATTATATCGTTTCATTTCCGTGAAATTCCGTTTTCCAAAAGCGCTACATGAATCACGGTTTAAAAAATAATTACTACACTGTTATTAACATGTGGATTACCGGACTTTCATTCACCATTCAAGGCATATTGACACTTAGAAGCATTTTCTCAGATTTCACAGGGTTCTCCTAATGGCAGTTTTGAAAATGAGGCACATTTCGCAGAAAAATTCTCTTCAAGCGATTTCTACCCAATAGACATGTAACTTACATTGTTTCCTTCACTATGACATTCCGTATTCCAAACACGTTACATGCATCATGAATTCGACAAACATTTTTTAATGAGTGTGAGCACGTGGATTACCGAACTTTCATCCACCATAAAAGGCATATTTACACCTAGAAGTAGTTATTCTGATTTCGCAGGTTTTTCCTAACATCCAGTTTCGAAAATCATGAAATTTTCGCAGAAACATACAATTCAAGCGAGTTCTATGCAGTAGAATTGTTATTTTCAGAGTTTCACTCACCGAAACATTCCGTGTTCCGAAAACGTTACATTCATCACGGCTTCGACAAACATTATTTAATGACCGTGAGCATGTGGATTACCGATTTTTCAACCACAATACAAGGCATATTTACCCCTAGAAACATTTACTTTGATTTCGCAGGTTTTCCTAATGTCAGTTAAGAAAATAAGGAAGTTTTTGCAAAAAAATTCTCTTGGTGCATGTTCTATCCAAATGACCTCTCATTTTTATAGATACAGTCACCGTAACATTCCGTGTTAAAAAAAAGGTACATGCACCACGGATTCAACCAATATCCACGGCTGAGTCCTTAGCATGTGAATTACACATCTTTAATAACCCATTGAAGACATATTGTCACCTTAAAGCATTTACTCAGATTTTGCAGCGTTTTCATAACAGCAGTTTCCAAACTGAGGAGATTTTTCAATAAAATGCTCCTGGAGTGTGTTCTAACCAATAGATATGTAATTTACATAGTTTCCCACACCATGACAGTCCGTGTTCTAAACACGCTTCATACATCACGGATTTGACAGACATTTTTAATGAGTTGTGTACATGTGTATTACAGAACCTTCATCCACCATACAAGGCATATGTACTCCTAGAAAAATTAACTCTGAGTTTGCAGCTTTTTCCTAATTGCAGTTTCGAAAATCAGGCAGTTTACAAAGGAAAATACTGTTGGAGCTTGTTCTACAAAAAGATATGTAAATTAAATGGATTCGCTCAACGTGAAATTCCGTGTTCCGAACACGCTACATGCATCACGGATGCGACAAATATTCACTTCAGAGTTGTTAGCAAGTAGATTACTGCACTTTCATACACCATACAAGGCTTACTGACACTTTGAAAGATTTTCTCAGATTTCACAGGTTGATTTTAACGCCAGTTTTGAAATGAGGCGGATTTAGCAGAAAAATGCTCTTGGAGCGAGTTGTACCCAAAAGATATCTAATTTACCTAGTTTCACTCACCGTGACATTCCGTGTTCTGAACAGGGTCCATGCATCACGGATTCAAAAAACATTATTTAATGAGTTGTGAACATGTGTATTATCGAACTCTCATCCACCTTACATTGCATATTTTTATATAGAAATTTTATTCTGATTTAGTATATTTCTCCTAATGTCAGATTCTAAAATCATGCAGTTTTCGCAGAAAAATTCTCTTGGAGCGATTTCTACCCAATAGACATGCAATTTATATAGAACCCGTCATCGTGAAATTCCGTGTTCCGTAAAAGCTACATGCATCACCGATTCGACAAATATTCACTACAGAGTTGTTAGCATAAGGATTACCGAACTTTCATCCACCATAAAAGCCATATCGAAACTTTGAAGCATTTTCTCATATTTCGAAAATTTTTCCTAATGCCAGTTTTGAAAATGAGGCAGATTTGCAGAAAAAACATTGTGGAGCGAGTACTTCAGATAGAAATTTAATTTATTTTTTTCACTCACAGTGACATTTCAATTTCCGAACACACTACATGCATCAAGGTTTCGACAAACTTTCTCGAATGAGTTGTGAACATGTATATTACAGAACTTTAATCCACCATACATGGCACAATTTCACCTAGAAACATTAACTCTGAATTTGCAGGATTTTCCTAATGCCAGTTTCAAAAATCAGGCCATTTTCTCATGGAAAAATTTTTGGAGCGAATTCTAACCAATAGGCATTTAATTTACATAGATTCCATAATCGGGATTTTCCGTGATACGATCACGCTTCATGCATAACGCTTTGTACTAATATTCACCACAGAATGGTTTGGAGGTGGGTTTAAGAACTTCCATCACAATACAAGTCATATTGACACTTTGAAGCATTTTCTCAGATTTGCGTATATTATCAAACACAAGTTTCGAAGATAAGCAGATTTCCCAGAAAAATCTCTTGGAGCGAGTTCTACGAAAGAGACATGTATTTTACATAGATTCGCTCACCGTGATATTCTGTGTTCCAAACACGGTTCATGTATATCGGATTCGACAAATATTCACTACAGAGTTGTTAGCATGCGGATTACCAAACTGTCATCCACCATACAAGGCATATTTACACCGAGAATCTATTAATCTGAGTTTGCAGGTTTTTCCTATCTCCAGTTTCGAAAATCAGGCCGATTTCTCAGGAAAAACCTCTTGGAGTGAATTGTAACCAAGAGAAATGTAATTTACATAAATTCCCTGGCCGTGTAATTCCGTGTTCCGAACATGCTACATGCAGAAAGGTTTCGACAAATATTCACTACAAATTTGTTAGCAGGTGGATTACCGAACTTTCATCACAAAACATTGAATATTGATTCTTAGAAGGATTTTGTCAGATTTTGCAGCGTTTTGCAAAAGCCAGGTTCAAAACTGACGAAGTTTTCCCAGAAAAATTCTCTCGGAGCGAGTCCAACCCAATAGAGTATTAATTTACTTCCTTCAATCACCGTGAAATTCCACGTTCTGAACACGGTACATGCATCATGGATTAGAAAAAGATTCTTTAATATGTTGTGAAAGTGTGGGTTTCGAACTTTCTTGCAACATAAAGGCACATTTACACCTACAAATATTGACTCCCGTTTTGCAGCTTTTTCCAAACTTCAGATTCGATAATCATGCAATTTTCTCAGAAACATTCTCTTCTAGCTCGTTCTACTCAATAGAATTGTAAATTATATCGTTTCATTTCCGTGAAATTCCGTTTTCCAAAAGCGCTACATGAATCACGGTTTAAAAAATAATTACTACACTGTTATTAACATGTGGATTACCGGACTTTCATTCACCATTCAAGGCATATTGACACTTAGAAGCATTTTCTCAGATTTCACAGGGTTCTCCTAATGGCAGTTTTGAAAATGAGGCACATTTCGCAGAAAAATTCTCTACCAGCGAGTTCTACCCAATAGACATGTAACTTAAATTCTTTATTTCACTATGACATTCCGTATTCCAAACACGTTACATGCATCACGAATTCGACAAACATTATTTAATGAGCGTGAGCATGTGGATTACCGATTTTTCAACCACAATACAAGGCATATTTACACCTAGATTTAGTTATTCTGATTTCGCAGGTTTTTCCTAACATCCAGTTTCGAAAATCATGAAATTTTCACAGAAACATTCAATTCAAGTGAGTTCTATCCAGTAGAATTGTTATTTTCAGAGTTTCACTCACCGAGACATTCCGTGTTCCGAAAACGTTACATTCATCACGGCTTCGACAAACATTACTTAATGACCGTGAGCATGTGGATTACCGATTTTTCAACCACAATACAAGGCATATTTACACCTAGAAATATTTACTTAGTTTTCGCATGTTTTCCTAACTTCAGTTAAGAAAATCAGGTAGTTTTCGCAGAAAAACGCTCTTGGTGCATGTTCTTTCCAATAGATATCTCATTTTCATACATACAATCACCGTAAAATTCGGTGTTCCGAAAACTTTACATGCACCACGGATTCAACCATTATTAACGGCTGAGTCCTTAGCATGTGAATTATACATCTTTAATAACCCATTTTAGTCAGATTGTCACCTTAAAGCATTTACTCAGATTTTGCTGCGTTTTCATAACAGCAGTTTCCAAACTGAGGCAGATTTTTCAGTATAATGCTCCTGGAGCGTGTTCTAACCAATAGATAGTTAATTTACTTAGTTTCCCTCAACGTGACAGTCCGTGTTCCGAACACGCTACATACATCACTGATATGACAAACATTTTTAATGAGTTGTGTTCATGTGTTTTACAGAACCTTCATCCACCATACAAGGCATATGTACACCTAGAAATATTAACTCTGAGTTCGCAGCTTTATCCTAATAGCAGTTTCGAAAATCAGGCAGTTTACAAAGGAATAAACTGTTGGAGCGTGTTCTACCCAATAGATATGTAAATTACATGTATTCGCTCACCGTGAAATTCCGTGTTCGGAACATGCTACATGCAGAAAAGTTTCGACAATAATACAGTACAGAGTTGTTTGCATGTGGATTACAGGACTCTCATCAAAATAGAAGGCATATTGATGCTTTGAAGAATTTTCTCTGATTTCGCAGAGCTTGCCAATCGCCAGTTTTCAAAATGAGGCAGATTTCACGGCAAAGACCTCTTGGAGCGTGTCTAACAAATAGACGTTTAATTTCCATGGATTCGCTCACCATGAAATTCCGTGTTCCGAACACGCTACATGCATCAAGGATGCGACAAATATTTACTACCGAGTTGTTAGCAAGTAGATTACAGCACTTTCATCCACCATACAAGGCTTACTGACACTTTGAAAAATTTTCTCAGATTTCACAGGTTAGTTTTAACGTCAGTTTGAAATGAGGCAGATTTGGCAGAAAAATCCTCTTGGAGCGAGTTGTACCCAAAACATATGTAATTTACCTAGTTTCACTCACCGTGATATTCCATGTTCTGGACAAGTTCCATGCATTACGGATTCAACAAACATTCTTTAATGAGTTGTGAACATGTGTATTACTGAACTTTCATCCACCTTACAATGCATATTTATACATAGAAAGTTTTATTCTGATTTAGTAGATTTCTCCTAATGTCAGTTTCTAAAATCATGCAGTTTTTGCTGAAAAATTCTCTTGGAGCGTGTTCTTCCCAATAGACATGCAATTTACATAGAACCAGTCATCGTGAAATTCCGTGTTCCGAAAAAGTTACATGCTTCATGGATTCGACAAATATTCACTACAGAGTTGTTAGCATAAGAATTAACAAACTTTCATCCACCATAAAATCCATATGGACACTTTGAAGCATTTTCTCATATTTCGAAAACTTTTCCTAATGCCAGTTATGAAAATGAGGCAGATTCGCAGAAAAATCCTCGTGGAGGGAGTACATCCCGATATAAATATAATTTACTTAGTTTCCCTCACAGTGAGATTCTAATTTCCGAACACACTACATGCATCAAGGTTTCAACAAACATTCTCTAATGAGTTGTGAACATGTAGATCACAGATCTTTCATCCACCATACATAGCACTTTTACACCTAGAAACATTTACTCTGAATTTGCAGCTTTTTCCTAATTCCAGTTTCAAAAATCAGGCCGTTTTCTCAGGGAAAAATTTTTGGAGCGAATTCTAACCAAAAGGTGTGTAATTTACATAGATTCCATCGCCGGGTATTTCCTTGAAACAATCACTTGACATGCATAACGCTTTCTACAAATATTCAATGTAGATTTGTTTCCATGTGGTTTTACGAACTTCCATCACAATACAAGGCATATTGACACTTTGAAGCATTTTGTGAGATTTTGCGAATATTATCAAACGCTAGTATCGAAAATGGGCAGATTTCCCAGAAAAAATTCTCTTGCAGCGAGTTCTACCGTAGAGATATTTATTTTACAAAGATTCGCTCACCGTGATATTCTGTGTTAAAAACACTATTAACGTAGCTCAGATTCGATAAATATTCACTATAGAGTTGTTAGCATGCGGATTATCGAACTTTCATCCACAATACAAACATATTTACAAGGAGAATCTATTAATCTGAGTTCACAGAGTTTTCCTATCGCCAGTTTCGAAAATCTGGCCGGTTTCTCAAGAAAAATCTCTCGGAGAGATTTCTAACCAAGAGAAATGTAATTTACATAAGATCCCTGGCCGTGACATTCCGTGATCTGAACATGCTACATGCATGATGGATTCGACAAATATTCACTACAAATTTGTTAGCATGTGGATTACCGAACATTCATCACAATACATTGAATATTGATTCTTAGAAGGATTTTCTCAGATTTTGCTGCGTTTTGCAAACGCCACGTTCAAAAATGACGCAGTTTTCACAGAAAAACACTTTCCGAGCTAGTTCTAACCAATAGAGAAGTAATTTGCATTGATTCAATCACCGTGAAAATCCACATTCTGAACACGGTACATGCATCATGGATAAGAAAAAGATTCTTTAATATGTTGTGAAAATGTGGATTACCGAAATTTCTTGCAACATAAAGGTACATTTACACCTACAAATATTTACTCTCGTTTTGCAGCTTTTTCCAAGCTTCAGAATCGATAATCATGCAATTTTCGCAGAAACATTCTCTTCTAGCTCGTTCTACTCAATAGAATTGTAATTTACATCGTTTCATTACCGTGAAATTCCATTTTCCAAAAGCGCTACATGAATCACGGTTTAAAAAATAATTACTACACTGTTATTAACATGTGGATTACCGGATTTTCATTCACCATTCAAGGCATATTGACACTTAGAAGCATTTTCTCAGATTTCACAGGGTTCTCCTAATGGCAGTTTTGAAAATGAGGCACATTTCACAGAAAAATACTCTTCAAGCGAGTTCTACCCAATAGACATGTAACTTACATTGTTTCGTTCACTATGACATTCCGTATTCCAAACACGTTACATGCATCACGAATTCGACATTCTTTAATGAGTGTGAGCATGTGGATTACCGAACTTTCATCCAACATACAAGGCATATTTACACCTAGAAGTAGTTATTCTGATTTCGCAGTTTCGTCCTTACATCCAGTTTCAAAAATCATGAAATTTTCGCAGAAACATTCAATTCAAGCGAGTTCTATCCAGTAGAATTGTTATTTTCAGAGTTCCACTCACCGAGACATTCCGTGTTCCGAAAACGTTACATTCATCACGGCTTCGACAAACATTATTTAGTGACCGTGAGCATGTGGATTACCGATTTTTCAACCACAATACAAGGCATATTTACACCTAGAAACATTTACTTTGATTTCGCAGGTTTTCCTAACGTCAGTTAAGAAAATCAGGCAGTTTTCGCAGAAAAATTCTCTTGTTGCATGTTCTATCCAATAGACATCTCATTTTCATAGATACAGTCACCGTAAAATTCCGTGTTCCGAAAACGGTACATGCACCACGGATTCAACCAATATTCACGTCTGAGTCCTTAGCATGTGAATTACACATCTTTAATAACCCCTTGAAGACATATTGTCACCTTAAAGCATTTACTCAGATTTTGCAGCGTTTTCATAACAGCAGTTTCCAAACTGAGGAGATATTTCAGCAAAATGCTCCTGGAGTGTGTTCTAACCAATAGATATGTAATTTACATAGTTTCCCTCACAGTGACAGTCCGTGTTCTGAACACGCTACATACATCACGGATTTGACAGACATTTTTAATGAGTTGTGTACATGTGTATTACAGAACTTTCATCCACCATACAAGGCATATATACACGTAGAAACATTAACTCTGAGTTCGCAGCTTTTTCCTAATAGCAGTTTCGAAAATCAGGCAGTTTACAAAGGAAAAAACTGTAGGAGCGTGTTCTACCCAATAGATATTTAAATTAAATGGATTCGCTCACCGTGAAATTCCGTGTTCCGAAAACACTACATGCATCACGGATGTGACAAATATTCACTTCAGAATTGTTCGCAAGTAGATTACAGCACTTTCATCCACCATACAAGGCTTACTGCACTTTGAATAATTTTCTCTGATTTCACAGTTTAGTTTTAATGCCAGTTTTGAAATGAGGTGAATTTGGCCGGAAAATGCTCTTGGAGCGAGTTGTACCCAAAAGATATGTAATTTACCTTCTTTCACTCACCGTGACATTCCGTCTTCTGAACACGTTCCATGCATCACGGATTCAACAAACATTCTTTAATGAGTTGTGAACATGTGTATTAATAAAATTTCATTCACCTTACAATGCTTATATATACATAGAAAGTTTTATTCTGATTTAGTAGATTCCTCCTAATGTCAGTTTCTAAAAACTTGCAGTTTTTGCAGAAAAACCCTCTTGGAGCGAGTTCTACCCAATAGACATGCAATTTACATAGAACCTGTCATCATGAAATTCCGTGTTCCGAAAAAGCTACATGAAACATGGATTCGACAAATATTCACTACAGAGTTGTTAGCATAAAAATTACCGAACTTTCATCCACCTTAAAAGCCATATGGACACTTTGAAGCATTTTCTCATATTTCGAAAGTTTTTCCTAATTCCAGTTTTGAAAATGACGCAGATTCGCAGAAAAATTCTCGTGGAGCGAGTACTTCCCAATAGAAATGTAATTTACATAGTTTCCCTCACAGTGACATTCCAATTTCCGAACACATTACATGCATCAATGTTTCAACAAACTTTCTCGAATGGGTTGTGATCATGTAGATTATAGAACTTTCATCCACCATACAAGACATATTTACACCGAGAATCTATTAATCTAAGTTCGCAGGGTTTTCCTAACGCAGTTTCAGAAATCAGGCCGATTTCTTAGGAAAAATCTCTTGGAGTGATTTCTAACCAAGAGAAATGTAATTTACATAAATTCCCTGGCCGTGAAATTCCATGTTCCGAAAACGCTACATGCATAAAGATTCGACAAATATTCTCTACAAATTTTTTAGCATGTGGATTACCGAACTTTCATCATAATACATTGAATATTGATTCTTAGAAGGATTTTGTCAGATTTTGCAGCGTTTTGCAAATGCCAGTTTCAAAATTGACGAAGTTTTCTCCGAAAAACACTCTCCGATGTAGTTCTACCCAAAAGAGAATTAATTTAAATTGTTTCAACCACCGTGACATTCCACGTTCTGAACACGGTACATGCATCACGGATTAGAAAATGATTCTTTAATATGTTGTGAAAATGTGGATTACCGAACGTTCTTGCAACATAAAGGCACATTTACACCTACAAATATTGACTCCCATTTTGCAGCTTTTTCTAAAATTCAGATTTGATAATCATGCAATTTTCACAGAAACATTCTCTTCTAGCTCGTTCTACTCAATAGAATTGTAATTTACATCGTTTCATTACCGTGAAATTCCATTTTCCAAAAGCGCTTCATAAATCACGGTTTAAAAAATAATTACTACACTGTTATTAACATGTGGATTACCGGATTTTCATTCACCATTCAAGGCATATTGACACTTAGAAGCATTTTCTCAGATTTCACAGGTTTCTCCTAATGGCAGTTTTGAAAATGAGGCACATTTCACAGAAAATTTCTCTTCAAGCGAGTTCTACCCAATAGACATGTAACTTACATTGTTTCGTTCACTATGACATTCCATATTCCAAACACGTTACATGCATCACGAATTCGACAAACATTTTTAATGAGTGTGAGCACGTGGATTACCGAACTTTCATCCAACATACAAATCATTTTTAAACCTAGAAGTAGTTATTCTGATTTCGCAGGTTTTTCCTTACATCCAGTTTCAAAAATCATGAAATTTTCGCAGAAACATTCAATTCAAGCGAGTTCTATACACTAGAATTGTTATTTTTAGAGTTTCACTCACCGAGACATTCCGTGTTCCGAAAACGTTACATTCATCACGGCTTCGACAAACATTATTTAATGAACGTGAGCATGTTGATTACCGATTTTTCAACCACAATACAAGGCATATTTACACCTAGAAACATTTACTTTGATTTCGCAGGTTTTCCTAACGTCAGTTAAGAAAATCACGCAGTTTGCGCAAAAAATTCTCTTGGTGCATGTTGTATCCAATAGACATCTCATTTTCATAGATACAGTCACCGTAACATTCCGTGTTCCGAAAACGGTACATGCACCACGGATTCAACCAATATTCACGGCTGAGTCCTTAGCATGTGAATTACACATCTTTAGTAACCCATTGAAGACATATTGTCACCATAAAGCATTTTTTGAGATTTTGCAGCGTTTTCATAACAGCATTTTCCAAACTGAGGAGATTTTTCAATAAAATGCTCCTGGAGTGTGTTCTAACCAATAGATATGTAATTTACATAGTTTCCCACACCATGACAGTCCGTGTTCTAAACACGCTTCATACATCACGGATTTGACAGACATTTTTAATGAGTTGTGTACATGTGTATTACAGAACCTTCATCCACCATACAAGGCATATGTACTCCTAGAAAAATTAACTCTGAGTTTGCAGCTTTTTCCTAATTGCAGTTTCGAAAATCAGGCAGTTTACAAAGGAAAATACTGTTGGAGCTTGTTCTACAAAAAAGATATGTAAATTAAATGGATTCGCTCAACGTGAAATTCCGTGTTCCGAACACGCTACATGCATCACGGATGCGACAAATATTCACTTCAGAGTTGTTAGCAAGTAGATTACTGCACTTTCATACACCATACAAGGCTTACTGACACTTTGAAAGATTTTCTCAGATTTCACAGGTTGATTTTAACGCCAGTTTTGAAATGAGGCGGATTTAGCAGAAAAATGCTCTTGGAGCGAGTTGTACCCAAAAGATATGTAATTTACCTACTTTCACTCACCGTGACATTCCATGTTCTAAACACGTTCCATGCATCACGGATTCAACAAACATTCTTTAATGAGTTGTGTACATGTGTATTACCAAACTTTCATCCACCTTACAATGCTTATTTATTCATAGAAAGTTTTATTCTGATTTAGTAGATTTCTCCTAATGTCAGTTTCTAAAATCATGCAGATTTTGCAGAAAAATACTCTTGGAGCTACTTCTACCCAATAGACATGCAATTTACATAGAACCCGTCATCGTGAAATTCCGTGTTCCGAAAAAGCTACATGCATCACGGATTCGACAAATATTCACTACAGAGTTGTTAGCATAAAGATTACCGAACTTTCATCCACCATAAAAGTCATATGGACACTTTGAAGCATTTTCTCAGATTTCGAAAGTTTTTCCTAATGCCAGTTTTGAAAATGATGCAGATTCGCAGAAAGATTCTCGTGGAGCGAGTACTTCCCAATAGAAATGTAATTTACATAGTTTCCCTCACAGTGACATTGCAATTTCGGAACACACTACATGCATCAAGGTTTCAACAAACTTTCTCGAATGAGTCGTGAACATGTAGATTACAGAACTTTCATCCACAATACATGGCACATTTACACCTAGAAATATTATCTCTGAATTTGCAGATTTTTCCTAATGCCAGTTTCAAAAAATCAGGCCGTTTTCTCAGGGAAAAATTTTTGGAGCGAATTCTAACCAATAAGCGTGTAATTTACATAGACTCCATCGCCAGGAATTTCCGTTATAAGATCACTCTACATGCATAACGCTTTCTACAAATATTCACTGCAGATTTGTTTGCATGTGGTTTTAAGAACTTCCATCACAATACAAGGCATATTGACACTTTGAAGCATTTTTGAGATTTTGCCATTATTATCAAATGCCAGTTTCGAAAATGAGGCAGATTTCCCAGAAAAAACTCTTGCAGCTTTTTCTACCATAGAGACATGTATTTTACATAGATTCGCTCACCGTGATATTCTGTGTTCCAAACACGGTTCATGTATATCGGATTCGACAAATATTCACTACAGAGTTGTTAGCATGCGGATTACCAAACTTTCATCCACCATACAAGGCATATTTACACCGAGAATCTATTAATCTGAGTTTGCAGGTTTTTCCTATCTCCAGTTTCGAAAATCAGGCCGATTTCTCAGGAAAAACCTCTTGGAGTGAATTGTAACCAAGAGAAATGTAATTTACATAAATTCCCTGGCCGTGTAATTCCGTGTTCCGAACATGCTACATGCAGAAAGGTTTCGACAAATATTCACTACAAATTTGTTAGCAGGTGGATTACCGAACTTTCATCACAAAACATTGAATATTGATTCTTAGAAGGATTTTGTCAGATTTTGCAGCGTTTTGCAAAAGCCAGGTTCAAAACTGACGAAGTTTTCCCAGAAAAATTCTCTCGGAGCGAGTCCAACCCAATAGAGTATTAATTTACTTCCTTCAATCACCGTGAAATTCCACGTTCTGAACACGGTACATGCATCATGGATTAGAAAAAGATTCTTTAATATGTTGTGAAAGTGTGGGTTTCGAACTTTCTTGCAACATAAAGGCACATTTACACCTACAAATATTGACTCCCGTTTTGCAGCTTTTTCCAAACTTCAGATTCGATAATCATGCAATTTTCTCAGAAACATTCTCTTCTAGCTCGTTCTACTCAATAGAATTGTAAATTATATCGTTTCATTTCCGTGAAATTCCGTTTTCCAAAAGCGCTACATGAATCACGGTTTAAAAAATAATTACTACACTGTTATTAACATGTGGATTACCGGACTTTCATTCACCATTCAAGGCATATTGACACTTAGAAGCATTTTCTCAGATTTCACAGGGTTCTCCTAATGGCAGTTTTGAAAATGAGGCACATTTCGCAGAAAAATTCTCTTCAAGCGATTTCTACCCAATAGACATGTAACTTACATTGTTTCCTTCACTATGACATTCCGTATTCCAAACACGTTACATGCATCATGAATTCGACAAACATTTTTTAATGAGTGTGAGCACGTGGATTACCGAACTTTCATCCACCATAAAAGGCATATTTACACCTAGAAGTAGTTATTCTGATTTCGCAGGTTTTTCCTAACATCCAGTTTCGAAAATCATGAAATTTTCGCAGAAACATACAATTCAAGCGAGTTCTATGCAGTAGAATTGTTATTTTCAGAGTTTCACTCACCGAAACATTCCGTGTTCCGAAAACGTTACATTCATCACGGCTTCGACAAACATTATTTAATGACCGTGAGCATGTGGATTACCGATTTTTCAACCACAATACAAGGCATATTTACCCCTAGAAACATTTACTTTGATTTCGCAGGTTTTCCTAATGTCAGTTAAGAAAATAAGGAAGTTTTTGCAAAAAAATTCTCTTGGTGCATGTTCTATCCAAATGACCTCTCATTTTTATAGATACAGTCACCGTAACATTCCGTGTTAAAAAAAAGGTACATGCACCACGGATTCAACCAATATCCACGGCTGAGTCCTTAGCATGTGAATTACACATCTTTAATAACCCATTGAAGACATATTGTCACCTTAAAGCATTTACTCAGATTTTGCAGCGTTTTCATAACAGCAGTTTCCAAACTGAGGAGATTTTTCAATAAAATGCTCCTGGAGTGTGTTCTAACCAATAGATATGTAATTTACATAGTTTCCCACACCATGACAGTCCGTGTTCTAAACACGCTTCATACATCACGGATTTGACAGACATTTTTAATGAGTTGTGTACATGTGTATTACAGAACCTTCATCCACCATACAAGGCATATGTACTCCTAGAAAAATTAACTCTGAGTTTGCAGCTTTTTCCTAATTGCAGTTTCGAAAATCAGGCAGTTTACAAAGGAAAATACTGTTGGAGCTTGTTCTACAAAAAGATATGTAAATTAAATGGATTCGCTCAACGTGAAATTCCGTGTTCCGAACACGCTACATGCATCACGGATGCGACAAATATTCACTTCAGAGTTGTTAGCAAGTAGATTACTGCACTTTCATACACCATACAAGGCTTACTGACACTTTGAAAGATTTTCTCAGATTTCACAGGTTGATTTTAACGCCAGTTTTGAAATGAGGCGGATTTAGCAGAAAAATGCTCTTGGAGCGAGTTGTACCCAAAAGATATCTAATTTACCTAGTTTCACTCACCGTGACATTCCGTGTTCTGAACAGGGTCCATGCATCACGGATTCAAAAAACATTATTTAATGAGTTGTGAACATGTGTATTATCGAACTCTCATCCACCTTACATTGCATATTTTTATATAGAAATTTTATTCTGATTTAGTATATTTCTCCTAATGTCAGATTCTAAAATCATGCAGTTTTCGCAGAAAAATTCTCTTGGAGCGATTTCTACCCAATAGACATGCAATTTATATAGAACCCGTCATCGTGAAATTCCGTGTTCCGTAAAAGCTACATGCATCACCGATTCGACAAATATTCACTACAGAGTTGTTAGCATAAGGATTACCGAACTTTCATCCACCATAAAAGCCATATCGAAACTTTGAAGCATTTTCTCATATTTCGAAAATTTTTCCTAATGCCAGTTTTGAAAATGAGGCAGATTTGCAGAAAAAACATTGTGGAGCGAGTACTTCAGATAGAAATTTAATTTATTTTTTTCACTCACAGTGACATTTCAATTTCCGAACACACTACATGCATCAAGGTTTCGACAAACTTTCTCGAATGAGTTGTGAACATGTATATTACAGAACTTTAATCCACCATACATGGCACAATTTCACCTAGAAACATTAACTCTGAATTTGCAGGATTTTCCTAATGCCAGTTTCAAAAATCAGGCCATTTTCTCATGGAAAAATTTTTGGAGCGAATTCTAACCAATAGGCATTTAATTTACATAGATTCCATAATCGGGATTTTCCGTGATACGATCACGCTTCATGCATAACGCTTTGTACTAATATTCACCACAGAATGGTTTGGAGGTGGGTTTAAGAACTTCCATCACAATACAAGTCATATTGACACTTTGAAGCATTTTCTCAGATTTGCGTATATTATCAAACACAAGTTTCGAAGATAAGCAGATTTCCCAGAAAAATCTCTTGGAGCGAGTTCTACGAAAGAGACATGTATTTTACATAGATTCGCTCACCGTGATATTCTGTGTTCCAAACACGGTTCATGTATATCGGATTCGACAAATATTCACTACAGAGTTGTTAGCATGCGGATTACCAAACTGTCATCCACCATACAAGGCATATTTACACCGAGAATCTATTAATCTGAGTTTGCAGGTTTTTCCTATCTCCAGTTTCGAAAATCAGGCCGATTTCTCAGGAAAAACCTCTTGGAGTGAATTGTAACCAAGAGAAATGTAATTTACATAAATTCCCTGGCCGTGTAATTCCGTGTTCCGAACATGCTACATGCAGAAAGGTTTCGACAAATATTCACTACAAATTTGTTAGCAGGTGGATTACCGAACTTTCATCACAAAACATTGAATATTGATTCTTAGAAGGATTTTGTCAGATTTTGCAGCGTTTTGCAAAAGCCAGGTTCAAAACTGACGAAGTTTTCCCAGAAAAATTCTCTCGGAGCGAGTCCAACCCAATAGAGTATTAATTTACTTCCTTCAATCACCGTGAAATTCCACGTTCTGAACACGGTACATGCATCATGGATTAGAAAAAGATTCTTTAATATGTTGTGAAAGTGTGGGTTTCGAACTTTCTTGCAACATAAAGGCACATTTACACCTACAAATATTGACTCCCGTTTTGCAGCTTTTTCCAAACTTCAGATTCGATAATCATGCAATTTTCTCAGAAACATTCTCTTCTAGCTCGTTCTACTCAATAGAATTGTAAATTATATCGTTTCATTTCCGTGAAATTCCGTTTTCCAAAAGCGCTACATGAATCACGGTTTAAAAAATAATTACTACACTGTTATTAACATGTGGATTACCGGACTTTCATTCACCATTCAAGGCATATTGACACTTAGAAGCATTTTCTCAGATTTCACAGGGTTCTCCTAATGGCAGTTTTGAAAATGAGGCACATTTCGCAGAAAAATTCTCTTCAAGCGAGTTCTACCCAATAGACATGTAACTTACATTGTTTCGTTCACTATGACATTCCGTATTCCAAACACGTTACATGCATCATGAATTCGACAAACATTTTTTAATGAGTGTGAGCACGTGGATTACCGAACTTTCATCCACCATAAAAGGCATATTTACACCTAGAAGTAGTTATTCTGATTTCGCAGGTTTTTCCTAACATCCAGTTTCGAAAATCATGAAATTTTCGCAGAAACATACAATTCAAGCGAGTTCTATGCAGTAGAATTGTTATTTTCAGAGTTTCACTCACCGAAACATTCCGTGTTCCGAAAACGTTACATTCATCACGGCTTCGACAAACATTATTTAATGACCGTGAGCATGTGGATTACCGATTTTTCAACCACAATACAAGGCATATTTACCCCTAGAAACATTTACTTTGATTTCGCAGGTTTTCCTAATGTCAGTTAAGAAAATAAGGAAGTTTTTGCAAAAAAATTCTCTTGGTGCATGTTCTATCCAATAGACCTCTCATTTTTATAGATACAGTCACCGTAACATTCCGTGTTAAAAAAAAGGTACATGCACCACGGATTCAACCAATATCCACGGCTGAGTCCTTAGCATGTGAATTACACATCTTTAATAACCCATTGAAGACATATTGTCACCTTAAAGCATTTACTCAGATTTTGCAGCGTTTTCATAACAGCAGTTTCCAAACTGAGGAGATTTTTCAATAAAATGCTCCTGGAGTGTGTTCTAACCAATAGATATGTAATTTACATAGTTTCCCACACCATGACAGTCCGTGTTCTAAACACGCTTCATACATCACGGATTTGACAGACATTTTTAATGAGTTGTGTACATGTGTATTACAGAACCTTCATCCACCATACAAGGCATATGTACTCCTAGAAAAATTAACTCTGAGTTTGCAGCTTTTTCCTAATTGCAGTTTCGAAAATCAGGCAGTTTACAAAGGAAAATACTGTTGGAGCTTGTTCTACAAAAAGATATGTAAATTAAATGGATTCGCTCAACGTGAAATTCCGTGTTCCGAACACGCTACATGCATCACGGATGCGACAAATATTCACTTCAGAGTTGTTAGCAAGTAGATTACTGCACTTTCATACACCATACAAGGCTTACTGACACTTTGAAAGATTTTCTCAGATTTCACAGGTTGATTTTAACGCCAGTTTTGAAATGAGGCGGATTTAGCAGAAAAATGCTCTTGGAGCGAGTTGTACCCAAAAGATATCTAATTTACCTAGTTTCACTCACCGTGACATTCCGTGTTCTGAACAGGGTCCATGCATCACGGATTCAAAAAACATTATTTAATGAGTTGTGAACATGTGTATTATCGAACTCTCATCCACCTTACATTGCATATTTTTATATAGAAATTTTATTCTGATTTAGTATATTTCTCCTAATGTCAGATTCTAAAATCATGCAGTTTTCGCAGAAAAATTCTCTTGGAGCGATTTCTACCCAATAGACATGCAATTTATATAGAACCCGTCATCGTGAAATTCCGTGTTCCGTAAAAGCTACATGCATCACCGATTCGACAAATATTCACTACAGAGTTGTTAGCATAAGGATTACCGAACTTTCATCCACCATAAAAGCCATATCGAAACTTTGAAGCATTTTCTCATATTTCGAAAATTTTTCCTAATGCCAGTTTTGAAAATGAGGCAGATTTGCAGAAAAAACATTGTGGAGCGAGTACTTCAGATAGAAATTTAATTTATTTTTTTCACTCACAGTGACATTTCAATTTCCGAACACACTACATGCATCAAGGTTTCGACAAACTTTCTCGAATGAGTTGTGAACATGTATATTACAGAACTTTAATCCACCATACATGGCACAATTTCACCTAGAAACATTAACTCTGAATTTGCAGGATTTTCCTAATGCCAGTTTCAAAAATCAGGCCATTTTCTCATGGAAAAATTTTTGGAGCGAATTCTAACCAATAGGCATTTAATTTACATAGATTCCATAATCGGGATTTTCCGTGATACGATCACGCTTCATGCATAACGCTTTGTACTAATATTCACCACAGAATGGTTTGGAGGTGGGTTTAAGAACTTCCATCACAATACAAGTCATATTGACACTTTGAAGCATTTTCTCAGATTTGCGTATATTATCAAACACCAGTTTCGAAGATAAGCAGATTTCCCAGAAAAATCTCTTGGAGCGAGTTCTACGAAAGAGACATGTATTTTACATAGATTCGCTCACCGTGATATTCTGTGTTCCAAACACGCTTCACGTATCACGGATTCGACAAATATTTACTACAGAGTTGTTAGCATGTGGATTACCGAGCTTTCATCCACCATACAAGGCATATTTACACTGAGAATCTATTAATCTGTGTTCGCAGGGTTATCCTAAAGCCAGTTTCGAAAATCAGGCGGATATCTCACGAAAAATCTCTTGGAGTGATTTCTGACCAAGAGAAATGTAATTTACATAAATTCCCTGGCCTTGAAATTCCGTGTTCCGAACATGCTACATGCATAAAGGATTCGACAAATATTCACTACAAATTTGTTAGCATGTGGATTACCGAACTTTCATCACAATACATTGAATATTGTTTCTTAGAAGTACTTTCTTAGATTTTGCAGGGTTTTGCAAACATCATGTTCAAATATGACGAAATTTTCGCAGAAAAACTATCTCGGAGGGAGTTCTACCCAATAGAGAAGTAATCTGCATTGTTTCAATCACCGTGAAATTCCACATTCTGAACACGGTACATGCATCATGGATTAGAAAAATATTCTTTAATATGTTGTGAAAATGTGGATTACCGAAATTTCTTGCAACATAAAGGCACATTTACACCTACAAATATTGACTCCCGTTTTGCAGCTTTTTCCAAAATTCAGATTCGTTATCATGCAATTTTCGCAGAAACATTCTCTTCTACCTCGTTCTACTCAAGAGAATTGTGATTTACATAATTTCATTACCGTGAAATTCCGTTTTCCAAAAGCGCTACATGAATCACGGCTTAAAAAATAATTACTACACTGTTATTCACATGTGGATTACCGGACTTTCATTCACCATTCAAGGCATATTGACACTTAGAAGCATTTTCTCAGATTTCACAGGGTTCTCCTAATGGCAGTTTTGAAAATGAGGCACATTTCGCAGAAAAATTCTCTACCAGCGAGTTCTACCCAATAGACATGTAACTTAAATTCTTTATTTCACTATGACATTCCGTATTCCAAACACGTTACATGCATCACGAATTCGACAAACATTATTTAATGAGCGTGAGCATGTGGATTACCGATTTTTCAACCACAATACAAGGCATATTTACACCTAGATTTAGTTATTCTGATTTCGCAGGTTTTTCCTAACATCCAGTTTCGAAAATCATGAAATTTTCACAGAAACATTCAATTCAAGTGAGTTCTATCCAGTAGAATTGTTATTTTCAGAGTTTCACTCACCGAGACATTCCGTGTTCCGAAAACGTTACATTCATCACGGCTTCGACAAACATTACTTAATGACCGTGAGCATGTGGATTACCGATTTTTCAACCACAATACAAGGCATATTTACACCTAGAAATATTTACTTAGTTTTCGCATGTTTTCCTAACTTCAGTTAAGAAAATCAGGTAGTTTTCGCAGAAAAACGCTCTTGGTGCATGTTCTTTCCAATAGATATCTCATTTTCATACATACAATCACCGTAAAATTCGGTGTTCCGAAAACTTTACATGCACCACGGATTCAACCATTATTAACGGCTGAGTCCTTAGCATGTGAATTATACATCTTTAATAACCCATTTTAGTCAGATTGTCACCTTAAAGCATTTACTCAGATTTTGCTGCGTTTTCATAACAGCAGTTTCCAAACTGAGGCAGATTTTTCAGTATAATGCTCCTGGAGCGTGTTCTAACCAATAGATAGTTAATTTACTTAGTTTCCCTCAACGTGACAGTCCGTGTTCCGAACACGCTACATACATCACTGATATGACAAACATTTTTAATGAGTTGTGTTCATGTGTTTTACAGAACCTTCATCCACCATACAAGGCATATGTACACCTAGAAATATTAACTCTGAGTTCGCAGCTTTATCCTAATAGCAGTTTCGAAAATCAGGCAGTTTACAAAGGAATAAACTGTTGGAGCGTGTTCTACCCAATAGATATGTAAATTACATGTATTCGCTCACCGTGAAATTCCGTGTTCGGAACATGCTACATGCAGAAAAGTTTCGACAATAATACAGTACAGAGTTGTTTGCATGTGGATTACAGGACTCTCATCAAAATAGAAGGCATATTGATGCTTTGAAGAATTTTCTCTGATTTCGCAGAGCTTGCCAATCGCCAGTTTTCAAAATGAGGCAGATTTCACGGCAAAGACCTCTTGGAGCGTGTCTAACAAATAGACGTTTAATTTCCATGGATTCGCTCACCATGAAATTCCGTGTTCCGAACACGCTACATGCATCAAGGATGCGACAAATATTTACTACCGAGTTGTTAGCAAGTAGATTACAGCACTTTCATCCACCATACAAGGCTTACTGACACTTTGAAAAATTTTCTCAGATTTCACAGGTTAGTTTTAACGTCAGTTTGAAATGAGGCAGATTTGGCAGAAAAATCCTCTTGGAGCGAGTTGTACCCAAAACATATGTAATTTACCTAGTTTCACTCACCGTGATATTCCATGTTCTGGACAAGTTCCATGCATTACGGATTCAACAAACATTCTTTAATGAGTTGTGAACATGTGTATTACTGAACTTTCATCCACCTTACAATGCATATTTATACATAGAAAGTTTTATTCTGATTTAGTAGATTTCTCCTAATGTCAGTTTCTAAAATCATGCAGTTTTTGCTGAAAAATTCTCTTGGAGCGTGTTCTTCCCAATAGACATGCAATTTACATAGAACCAGTCATCGTGAAATTCCGTGTTCCGAAAAAGTTACATGCTTCATGGATTCGACAAATATTCACTACAGAGTTGTTAGCATAAGAATTAACAAACTTTCATCCACCATAAAATCCATATGGACACTTTGAAGCATTTTCTCATATTTCGAAAACTTTTCCTAATGCCAGTTATGAAAATGAGGCAGATTCGCAGAAAAATCCTCGTGGAGGGAGTACATCCCGATATAAATATAATTTACTTAGTTTCCCTCACAGTGAGATTCTAATTTCCGAACACACTACATGCATCAAGGTTTCAACAAACATTCTCTAATGAGTTGTGAACATGTAGATCACAGATCTTTCATCCACCATACATAGCACTTTTACACCTAGAAACATTTACTCTGAATTTGCAGCTTTTTCCTAATTCCAGTTTCAAAAATCAGGCCGTTTTCTCAGGGAAAAATTTTTGGAGCGAATTCTAACCAAAAGGTGTGTAATTTACATAGATTCCATCGCCGGGTATTTCCTTGAAACAATCACTTGACATGCATAACGCTTTCTACAAATATTCAATGTAGATTTGTTTCCATGTGGTTTTACGAACTTCCATCACAATACAAGGCATATTGACACTTTGAAGCATTTTGTGAGATTTTGCGAATATTATCAAACGCTAGTATCGAAAATGGGCAGATTTCCCAGAAAAAATTCTCTTGCAGCGAGTTCTACCGTAGAGATATTTATTTTACAAAGATTCGCTCACCGTGATATTCTGTGTTAAAAACACTATTAACGTAGCTCAGATTCGATAAATATTCACTATAGAGTTGTTAGCATGCGGATTATCGAACTTTCATCCACAATACAAACATATTTACAAGGAGAATCTATTAATCTGAGTTCACAGAGTTTTCCTATCGCCAGTTTCGAAAATCTGGCCGGTTTCTCAAGAAAAATCTCTCGGAGAGATTTCTAACCAAGAGAAATGTAATTTACATAAGATCCCTGGCCGTGACATTCCGTGATCTGAACATGCTACATGCATGATGGATTCGACAAATATTCACTACAAATTTGTTAGCATGTGGATTACCGAACATTCATCACAATACATTGAATATTGATTCTTAGAAGGATTTTCTCAGATTTTGCTGCGTTTTGCAAACGCCACGTTCAAAAATGACGCAGTTTTCACAGAAAAACACTTTCCGAGCTAGTTCTAACCAATAGAGAAGTAATTTGCATTGATTCAATCACCGTGAAAATCCACATTCTGAACACGGTACATGCATCATGGATAAGAAAAAGATTCTTTAATATGTTGTGAAAATGTGGATTACCGAAATTTCTTGCAACATAAAGGTACATTTACACCTACAAATATTTACTCTCGTTTTGCAGCTTTTTCCAAGCTTCAGAATCGATAATCATGCAATTTTCGCAGAAACATTCTCTTCTAGCTCGTTCTACTCAATAGAATTGTAATTTACATCGTTTCATTACCGTGAAATTCCATTTTCCAAAAGCGCTACATGAATCACGGTTTAAAAAATAATTACTACACTGTTATTAACATGTGGATTACCGGATTTTCATTCACCATTCAAGGCATATTGACACTTAGAAGCATTTTCTCAGATTTCACAGGGTTCTCCTAATGGCAGTTTTGAAAATGAGGCACATTTCACAGAAAAATACTCTTCAAGCGAGTTCTACCCAATAGACATGTAACTTACATTGTTTCGTTCACTATGACATTCCGTATTCCAAACACGTTACATGCATCACGAATTCGACATTCTTTAATGAGTGTGAGCATGTGGATTACCGAACTTTCATCCAACATACAAGGCATATTTACACCTAGAAGTAGTTATTCTGATTTCGCAGTTTCGTCCTTACATCCAGTTTCAAAAATCATGAAATTTTCGCAGAAACATTCAATTCAAGCGAGTTCTATCCAGTAGAATTGTTATTTTCAGAGTTCCACTCACCGAGACATTCCGTGTTCCGAAAACGTTACATTCATCACGGCTTCGACAAACATTATTTAGTGACCGTGAGCATGTGGATTACCGATTTTTCAACCACAATACAAGGCATATTTACACCTAGAAACATTTACTTTGATTTCGCAGGTTTTCCTAACGTCAGTTAAGAAAATCAGGCAGTTTTCGCAGAAAAATTCTCTTGTTGCATGTTCTATCCAATAGACATCTCATTTTCATAGATACAGTCACCGTAAAATTCCGTGTTCCGAAAACGGTACATGCACCACGGATTCAACCAATATTCACGTCTGAGTCCTTAGCATGTGAATTACACATCTTTAATAACCCCTTGAAGACATATTGTCACCTTAAAGCATTTACTCAGATTTTGCAGCGTTTTCATAACAGCAGTTTCCAAACTGAGGAGATATTTCAGCAAAATGCTCCTGGAGTGTGTTCTAACCAATAGATATGTAATTTACATAGTTTCCCTCACAGTGACAGTCCGTGTTCTGAACACGCTACATACATCACGGATTTGACAGACATTTTTAATGAGTTGTGTACATGTGTATTACAGAACTTTCATCCACCATACAAGGCATATATACACGTAGAAACATTAACTCTGAGTTCGCAGCTTTTTCCTAATAGCAGTTTCGAAAATCAGGCAGTTTACAAAGGAAAAAACTGTAGGAGCGTGTTCTACCCAATAGATATTTAAATTAAATGGATTCGCTCACCGTGAAATTCCGTGTTCCGAAAACACTACATGCATCACGGATGCGACAAATATTCACTTCAGAATTGTTCGCAAGTAGATTACAGCACTTTCATCCACCATACAAGGCTTACTGCACTTTGAATAATTTTCTCTGATTTCACAGTTTAGTTTTAATGCCAGTTTTGAAATGAGGTGAATTTGGCCGGAAAATGCTCTTGGAGCGAGTTGTACCCAAAAGATATGTAATTTACCTTCTTTCACTCACCGTGACATTCCGTCTTCTGAACACGTTCCATGCATCACGGATTCAACAAACATTCTTTAATGAGTTGTGAACATGTGTATTAATAAAATTTCATTCACCTTACAATGCTTATATATACATAGAAAGTTTTATTCTGATTTAGTAGATTCCTCCTAATGTCAGTTTCTAAAAACTTGCAGTTTTTGCAGAAAAATCCTCTTGGAGCGAGTTCTACCCAATAGACATGCAATTTACATAGAACCTGTCATCATGAAATTCCGTGTTCCGAAAAAGCTACATGAAACATGGATTCGACAAATATTCACTACAGAGTTGTTAGCATAAAAATTACCGAACTTTCATCCACCTTAAAAGCCATATGGACACTTTGAAGCATTTTCTCATATTTCGAAAGTTTTTCCTAATTCCAGTTTTGAAAATGACGCAGATTCGCAGAAAAATTCTCGTGGAGCGAGTACTTCCCAATAGAAATGTAATTTACATAGTTTCCCTCACAGTGACATTCCAATTTCCGAACACATTACATGCATCAATGTTTCAACAAACTTTCTCGAATGGGTTGTGATCATGTAGATTATAGAACTTTCATCCACCATACAAGACATATTTACACCGAGAATCTATTAATCTAAGTTCGCAGGGTTTTCCTAACGCAGTTTCAGAAATCAGGCCGATTTCTTAGGAAAAATCTCTTGGAGTGATTTCTAACCAAGAGAAATGTAATTTACATAAATTCCCTGGCCGTGAAATTCCATGTTCTGAAAACGCTACATGCATAAAGATTCGACAAATATTCTCTACAAATTTTTTAGCATGTGGATTACCGAACTTTCATCATAATACATTGAATATTGATTCTTAGAAGGATTTTGTCAGATTTTGCAGCGTTTTGCAAATGCCAGTTTCAAAATTGACGAAGTTTTCTCCGAAAAACACTCTCCGATGTAGTTCTACCCAAAAGAGAATTAATTTAAATTGTTTCAACCACCGTGACATTCCACGTTCTGAACACGGTACATGCATCACGGATTAGAAAATGATTCTTTAATATGTTGTGAAAATGTGGATTACCGAACGTTCTTGCAACATAAAGGCACATTTACACCTACAAATATTGACTCCCATTTTGCAGCTTTTTCTAAAATTCAGATTTGATAATCATGCAATTTTCACAGAAACATTCTCTTCTAGCTCGTTCTACTCAATAGAATTGTAATTTACATCGTTTCATTACCGTGAAATTCCATTTTCCAAAAGCGCTTCATAAATCACGGTTTAAAAAATAATTACTACACTGTTATTAACATGTGGATTACCGGATTTTCATTCACCATTCAAGGCATATTGACACTTAGAAGCATTTTCTCAGATTTCACAGGTTTCTCCTAATGGCAGTTTTGAAAATGAGGCACATTTCACAGAAAATTTCTCTTCAAGCGAGTTCTACCCAATAGACATGTAACTTACATTGTTTCGTTCACTATGACATTCCATATTCCAAACACGTTACATGCATCACGAATTCGACAAACATTTTTAATGAGTGTGAGCACGTGGATTACCGAACTTTCATCCAACATACAAATCATTTTTAAACCTAGAAGTAGTTATTCTGATTTCGCAGGTTTTTCCTTACATCCAGTTTCAAAAATCATGAAATTTTCGCAGAAACATTCAATTCAAGCGAGTTCTATACACTAGAATTGTTATTTTCAGAGTTTCACTCACCGAGACATTCCGTGTTCCGAAAACGTTACATTCATCACGGCTTCGACAAACATTATTTAATGAACGTGAGCATGTTGATTACCGATTTTTCAACCACAATACAAGGCATATTTACACCTAGAAACATTTACTTTGATTTCGCAGGTTTTCCTAACGTCAGTTAAGAAAATCACGCAGTTTGCGCAAAAAATTCTCTTGGTGCATGTTGTATCCAATAGACATCTCATTTTCATAGATACAGTCACCGTAACATTCCGTGTTCCGAAAACGGTACATGCACCACGGATTCAACCAATATTCACGGCTGAGTCCTTAGCATGTGAATTACACATCTTTAGTAACCCATTGAAGACATATTGTCACCATAAAGCATTTTTTGAGATTTTGCAGCGTTTTCATAACAGCATTTTCCAAACTGAGGAGATTTTTCAATAAAATGCTCCTGGAGTGTGTTCTAACCAATAGATATGTAATTTACATAGTTTCCCACACCATGACAGTCCGTGTTCTAAACACGCTTCATACATCACGGATTTGACAGACATTTTTAATGAGTTGTGTACATGTGTATTACAGAACCTTCATCCACCATACAAGGCATATGTACTCCTAGAAAAATTAACTCTGAGTTTGCAGCTTTTTCCTAATTGCAGTTTCGAAAATCAGGCAGTTTACAAAGGAAAATACTGTTGGAGCTTGTTCTACAAAAAAGATATGTAAATTAAATGGATTCGCTCAACGTGAAATTCCGTGTTCCGAACACGCTACATGCATCACGGATGCGACAAATATTCACTTCAGAGTTGTTAGCAAGTAGATTACTGCACTTTCATACACCATACAAGGCTTACTGACACTTTGAAAGATTTTCTCAGATTTCACAGGTTGATTTTAACGCCAGTTTTGAAATGAGGCGGATTTAGCAGAAAAATGCTCTTGGAGCGAGTTGTACCCAAAAGATATGTAATTTACCTACTTTCACTCACCGTGACATTCCATGTTCTGAACACGTTCCATGCATCACGGATTCAACAAACATTCTTTAATGAGTTGTGTACATGTGTATTACCAAACTTTCATCCACCTTACAATGCTTATTTATTCATAGAAAGTTTTATTCTGATTTAGTAGATTTCTCCTAATGTCAGTTTCTAAAATCATGCAGATTTTGCAGAAAAATACTCTTGGAGCTACTTCTACCCAATAGACATGCAATTTACATAGAACCCGTCATCGTGAAATTCCGTGTTCCGAAAAAGCTACATGCATCACGGATTCGACAAATATTCACTACAGAGTTGTTAGCATAAAGATTACCGAACTTTCATCCACCATAAAAGTCATATGGACACTTTGAAGCATTTTCTCAGATTTCGAAAGTTTTTCCTAATGCCAGTTTTGAAAATGATGCAGATTCGCAGAAAGATTCTCGTGGAGCGAGTACTTCCCAATAGAAATGTAATTTACATAGTTTCCCTCACAGTGACATTGCAATTTCGGAACACACTACATGCATCAAGGTTTCAACAAACTTTCTCGAATGAGTCGTGAACATGTAGATTACAGAACTTTCATCCACAATACATGGCACATTTACACCTAGAAACATTATCTCTGAATTTGCAGATTTTTCCTAATGCCAGTTTCAAAAAATCAGGCCGTTTTCTCAGGGAAAAATTTTTGGAGCGAATTCTAACCAATAAGCGTGTAATTTACATAGACTCCATCGCCAGGAATTTCCGTTATAAGATCACTCTACATGCATAACGCTTTCTACAAATATTCACTGCAGATTTGTTTGCATGTGGTTTTAAGAACTTCCATCACAATACAAGGCATATTGACACTTTGAAGCATTTTTGAGATTTTGCCATTATTATCAAATGCCAGTTTCGAAAATGAGGCAGATTTCCCAGAAAAAACTCTTGCAGCTTTTTCTACCATAGAGACATGTATTTTACATAGATTCGCTCACCGTGATATTCTGTGTTCCAAACACGGTTCATGTATATCGGATTCGACAAATATTCACTACAGAGTTGTTAGCATGCGGATTACCAAACTGTCATCCACCATACAAGGCATATTTACACCGAGAATCTATTAATCTGAGTTTGCAGGTTTTTCCTATCTCCAGTTTCGAAAATCAGGCCGATTTCTCAGGAAAAACCTCTTGGAGTGAATTGTAACCAAGAGAAATGTAATTTACATAAATTCCCTGGCCGTGTAATTCCGTGTTCCGAACATGCTACATGCAGAAAGGTTTCGACAAATATTCACTACAAATTTGTTAGCAGGTGGATTACCGAACTTTCATCACAAAACATTGAATATTGATTCTTAGAAGGATTTTCTCAGATTTTGCAGCGTTTTGCAAAAGCCAGGTTCAAAACTGACGAAGTTTTCCCAGAAAAATTCTCTCGGAGCGAGTCCAACCCAATAGAGTATTAATTTACTTCCTTCAATCACCGTGAAATTCCACGTTCTGAACACGGTACATGCATCATGGATTAGAAAAAGATTCTTTAATATGTTGTGAAAGTGTGGGTTTCGAACTTTCTTGCAACATAAAGGCACATTTACACCTACAAATATTGACTCCCGTTTTGCAGCTTTTTCCAAACTTCAGATTCGATAATCATGCAATTTTCTCAGAAACATTCTCTTCTAGCTCGTTCTACTCAATAGAATTGTAAATTATATCGTTTCATTTCCGTGAAATTCCGTTTTCCAAAAGCGCTACATGAATCACGGTTTAAAAAATAATTACTACACTGTTATTAACATGTGGATTACCGGACTTTCATTCACCATTCAAGGCATATTGACACTTAGAAGCATTTTCTCAGATTTCACAGGGTTCTCCTAATGGCAGTTTTGAAAATGAGGCACATTTCGCAGAAAAATTCTCTTCAAGCGAGTTCTACCCAATAGACATGTAACTTACATTGTTTCCTTCACTATGACATTCCGTATTCCAAACACGTTACATGCATCATGAATTCGACAAACATTTTTTAATGAGTGTGAGCACGTGGATTACCGAACTTTCATCCACCATAAAAGGCATATTTACACCTAGAAGTAGTTATTCTGATTTCGCAGGTTTTTCCTAACATCCAGTTTCGAAAATCATGAAATTTTCGCAGAAACATACAATTCAAGCGAGTTCTATGCAGTAGAATTGTTATTTTCAGAGTTTCACTCACCGAAACATTCCGTGTTCCGAAAACGTTACATTCATCACGGCTTCGACAAACATTATTTAATGACCGTGAGCATGTGGATTACCGATTTTTCAACCACAATACAAGGCATATTTACCCCTAGAAACATTTACTTTGATTTCGCAGGTTTTCCTAATGTCAGTTAAGAAAATAAGGAAGTTTTTGCAAAAAAATTCTCTTGGTGCATGTTCTATCCAATAGACCTCTCATTTTTATAGATACAGTCACCGTAACATTCCGTGTTAAAAAAAAGGTACATGCACCACGGATTCAACCAATATCCACGGCTGAGTCCTTAGCATGTGAATTACACATCTTTAATAACCCATTGAAGACATATTGTCACCTTAAATCATTTACTCAGATTTTGCAGCAATTTCATAACAGCAGTTTCCAAACTGAGGAGATTTTTCAGTAAAATGCTCCTGGAGTGTGTTCTAACCAATAGATATGTAATTTACATAGTTTCCCTCACCATGACAGTCCGTGTTCCGAAGACGCTACATACATCACGGATTTGACAGACATTTTTAATGAGTTGTGTACATGTGTATTACAGAAACTTCATCCACCATACAAGGCATATGTACACCTAGAAACATTAACTCTGAGTTCGCAGCTTTTTCCTAATAGCAGTTTCGAATATCAGGCAGCTTACAAAGGAAAAAACTGTTGGAGCGTATTCAACAAAATAGATATGTAAATTAAATGGATTCGCTCAACGTGAAATTCCGTGTTCTGAATACGCTACATGCATCACGGATGCGAAAATATTCACTTCAGAGTTGTTAGCAATTAAATTACAGCACTTTCATCCACCATACAAGGCTTACTGACACTTTGAAGAATTTTCTCAGATTTCACAGTTTAGTTTTAACGCCAGTTTTGAAAATGAGGCAGATTTGGCAGAAAAATGCTCTTGGAGCGAGTTGTACCCAAAAGATATGTAATTTACCTACTTTCACTCACCGTGATATTCCATGTTCTGGACAATTTCCATGCATTACGGATTCAAAAAACATTCTTTAATGAGTTGTGAACATGTGTATTACTGAACTTTCATCCACCTTACAATGCATATTTATACATAGATATTTTAATTCTGATTTAGTAGATTTCTCCTAATGTCAGTTTCTAAACTCATGCAGTTTTTGCAGAAAAATTCTCTTCGAGCGAGTTCTACCCAATAGACATGCAATTTACATAGAACCCGTCATCGTGAAATTCCGTGTTCCGAAAAAGCTACATGCATCACGGATTCGACAAATATTCACTACAGAGTTGTTAGCATAAATTTTACCGAACTTTCATCCACCATAAAAACCATATGGACACTTTGAAGCATTTTCTCACATTTTGAAAGTTTTTCCTAATGCCAGTTTTGAAAATGACGCAGATTCGCAGAAAAATTCTCGTGGAGCGAGTACTTCCCAATAGAAATGTAATTTACATAGTTTCCCTCACAGTGACATTCCAATTTCCGAACACACTACATGCATCAATGTTTCAACAAACTTTCTCGAATGGGTTGTGAACATGTAGATTACAGAACTTTCATCCACCATACAAGACATATTTACACCGAGAATCTATTAATCTAAGTTCGCAGGGTTTTCCTAACGCAGATTCGGAAATCAGGCCGATTTCTCAGGAAAAATCTCTTGGAGTGATTTCTAACCAAGAGAAATGTAAATTACATAAATTCCCTGGCCTTGAAATTCCGTGTTCTGAACATGCTACATGCATAAATGATTCGACAAATATTCACTATAAATTTGTTAGCATGTGGATTACCGAAATTTCATCACAATACATTGAATATTGCTTCTTAGAAGGATTTTCTCAGATTTTGCAGCGTTTTGCAAATGCCAGTTTCAAAATTGACGAAGTTTTCACCGAAAAACACTCTCCAATCTAGTTCTACCCAATAGAGAAGTAATTTACATTGTTTCAACCACCGTGAAATTCCACGTTCTGAACACGGTACAAGCATCACGGATTAGAAAAAGATTCTTTAATATGTTGTGAAAATGTGGATTACCGAACTTTCTTGCAACATAAAGGCACATTTACCTCTACAAATATTGACTCCCGTTTTGCAGCTTTTTCCAAAATTCAGATTCGTTAATCATGCAATTTTCGCAGAAACATTCTCTTCTAGCTCGTTCTACTCAATAGAATTGTAATTTACATCGTTTCATTACCGTGAAATTCCATTTTCCAAAAGCGCTACATGAATCACGGTTTAAAAAATAATTACTACACTGTTATTAACATGTGGATTACCGGATTATCATTCACCATTCAAGGCATATTGACACTTAGAAGCATTTTCTCAGATTTCACAGGGTTCTCCTAATGGCAGTTTTGAAAATGAGGCACATTTCGCAGAAAAATTCTCTTCAAGCGAGTTCTACCCAATAGACATGTAACTTACATTGTTTCCTTCACTATGACATTCCGTATTCCAAACACGTTACATGCATCACGAATTCGACAAACATTCTTTAATGAGTGTGAGCACGTGGATTACCGAACTTTCATCTGCCATACAAGGCATATTTACACCTCGAAGTACTTATTCTGATTTCGCAGGTTTTTCCTAACATCCAGTTTCGAAAATCATGAAATTTTCGCAGAAACATTCAATTCAAGCGAGTTCTATCCAGTAAAATTGTTATTTTTATAGTTTCACTCACCGAGGTACCGAAAACGTTACATTAATCACGGCTTCGACAAACATTATTTAATGACCGTGAGCATGTGGATTACCAATTTTTCAACCACAATACAAGGCATATTTACACCTAGAAATATTTACATAAATTTCGCAGGTTTTCCTAACTTCAGTTACGAAAATCAGGCAGTTTTCGCAGAAAAACGCTCTTGGTGCGTGTTCTATCCAATAGATATCTCATTTCCATACAAACCATCACCGTAAATCTCCGTGTTCAGAAAACTTTATATGCAACACGGATTCAACCAATATTCACGGCTGAGTCCTTAGCATGTGAATTATATATCTTTAATAACCCATTGAAGACATATTGTCACCTTAAAGCATTTACTCCGATTTTGCCCCGTTTTCATAAAAGCAGTTTCCAAACTGAGGCAGATATTTCAGTAAAATGCTCCTGGAATGTGATCTAACGAATAGATATGTAATTTACATAGTTTCCCTCACTGTGACAGTCCGTGTTCCGAACACGCTGGATACATCACGGATTTGACAGACATTTTTAATGAGTTGTGTACATGTGTATTACAGAACCTTCATCCACCATACAAGGCATATGTACACCTAGAAACATTAACTCTGAGTTCGCAGCTTTTTCCTAATAGCATTTTCGAAAATCAGGCAGTTTACAAAGGAAAAAACTGTTGGAGCGTTTTCTACCCAATAAGTATTTAAATTAAATGGATTCGTTCACCGTGAGAAATTCCGTGTTCCGAAAAGCTACATGCATCACGGATGCAACAAATATTCAATTCAGATTTGTTAGCAAGTAGATTACAGCACTTTCATCCACCATACAAGGCTTACTGGCACTTTGAAAAATTTTCTCAGATTTCACAGTTTAGTTTTAACGCCAGTATTGAAAATGAGGCTGATTTGGCAGAAAAATGCTCTTGGAGCGAGTTGTACCCAAAAGATATGTAATTTACCTACTTTCACTCACTGTGACATTCCGTGTTCTGAACACTTTCCATGCATCACGGATTCAACAAACATTCTTTAATGAGTTGTGAACATGTGTATTACCGAACGTTCATTCACCTTACAATGCTTAATTATACATAGAAAATTTTATTTTGATTTAGTAGATTTCTCCTTATGTCAGTTTCTAAAATCATGCAGTTTTTGTAGAAAAATCCTCTTATAGCTAGTTCTACCCAATAGACATGCAATTTACATAGAACCCTTCATCATGAAATTCCGTGTTCCGAAAAAGCTACATGCATCACGGATTCGAAAAATATTCACTACAGACTTGTTTGCATAAAGATTACCGAACTTTCATCCACCATAAAAGCAATATGGACACTTTGAAGCATTTTCTCATATTTCAAAGTTTTTCCTAATGCCAGTTTTGAAAATGACGCAGATTTGCAGAAATATTCTCGTATAGCGATTACTTCCGAATAGAAATGTAATTTACATTTTTTCACTCACAGTGACATTCCAATTTCCGAACACACTACATGCATCAAGGTTTCAACAAATTTCTTGAAGGAGTTGTGATCATGTAGATTACAGAACTTTCATCCACCATACATGGCACAATTTCACCTAGAAACATTAACTCTGAATTTGCAGGATTTTCCTAATGCCAGTTTCAAAAATCAGGCCGTTTTCTCATGGAAAAATTTTTGGAGCGAATTCTAACCAATAGGCATTTAATTTACATAGATTCCATAATCGGGATTTTCCGTGATACGATCACGCTTCATGCATAACGCTTTGTACTAATATTCACCACAGAATGGTTTGGAGGTGGGTTTACGAACTTCCATCACAATACAAGTCATATTGACACTTTGAAGCATTTTCTCAGATTTGCGTATATTATCAAACACCAGTTTCGAAGATAAGCAGATTTCCCAGAAAAATCTCTTGGAGCGAGTTCTACGGAAGAGACATGTATTTTACATAGATTCGCTCACCGTGATATTCTGTGTTCCAAACACACTTCACGTATCACGGATTCGACAAATATTCACTACAGAGTTGTTAGCATGTGGATTACCGAGCTTTCATCCACCATACAAGGCATATTTACACTGAGAATCTATTAATCTGAGTTCACAAGGTTATCCTAAAGCCAGTTTCGAAAATCAGGCGGATTTCTCACGAAAAATCTCTTGGAGTGATTTCTGACCAAGAGAAATGTAATTTACATAAATTCCCTGGCCTTGAAATTCCGTGTTGCGAACATGCTACATGCATAAAGGATTCGACAAATATTCACTACAAATTTGTTAGCATGTGGATTACCGAACTTTCATCACAATACATTGAATATTGTTTCTTAGAAGTACTTTCTTAGATTTTGCAGCGTTTTGCAAACGTCATGTTCAAATATGACGAAGTTTTCACAGAAAAACTCTCTCGAAGGGAGTTCTACCCAATAGAGAAGTAATCTGCATTGTTTCTATCACCGTGAAATTCCACATTCTGAACACGGTACATGCATCACGGATTAGAAAAATATTCTTTAATATGTTGTGAAAATGTGGATTACCGAACTTTCTTGCAACATAAAGGCACATTTACACCTACAAATATTGACTCCCGTTTTGCAGCTTTTTCCAAAATTCAGATTCGTTATCATGCAATTTTCGCAGAAACATTCTCTTCTACCTCGTTCTACTCAAGAGAATTGTGATTTACATAATTTCATTACCGTGAAATTCCGTTTTCCAAAAGCGCTACATGAATCACGGCTTAAAAAATAATTACTACACTGTTATTCACATGTGGATTACCGGACTTTCATTCACCATTCAAGGCATATTGACACTTAGAAGCATTTTCTCAGATTTCACAGGGTTCTCCTAATGGCAGTTTTGAAAATGAGGCACATTTCGCAGAAAAATTCTCTACCAGCGAGTTCTACCCAATAGACATGTAACTTAAATTCTTTTCTTCACTATGACATTCCGTATTCCAAACACGTTACATGCATCACGAATTCGACAAACATTATTTAATGAGTGTGATCATATGGATTACCGAACTTTCATCCACCATACAAGGCATATTTATGCCTAGAATTAGTTATTCTGATTTCGCAGGTTTTTCCTAACATCCAGTTTTGAAAATCATGAAATTTTCACAGAAACATTCAATTCAAGCGAGTTCTATCCAGTAGATTTGTCATTTTCAGAGTTTCACTCACCGAGACATTCCGTGTTCCGAAAACGTTACAATTCATCACGGCTTCGACAAACATTATTTAATGACTGTGAGCTTGTGGATTACCGATTTTTCAACCACAATAAAAGGCATATTTACACCTAGAAATATTTACTTAGATTACGCATGTTTTCCTAACTTCAGTTAAAAAATCAGGCAGTTTTCGCAGAAAAACGCTCTTGGTGCATGTTCTTTCCAATAGATATCTCATTTTCATACATACAATCACCGTAAAATTCGGTGTTCCGAAAACTTTACATGCACCACGGATTCAACCATTATTAACGGCTGAGTCCTTAGCATGTGAATTATACATCTTTAATAACCCATTTTAGTCAGATTGTCACCTTAAAGCATTTACTCAGATTTTGCTGCGTTTTCATAACAGCAGTTTCCAAACTGAGGCAGATTTTTCAGTATAATGCTCCTGGAGCGTGTTCTAACCAATAGATAGTTAATTTACTTAGTTTCCCTCAACGTGACAGTCCGTGTTCCGAACACGCTACATACATCACTGATATGACAAACATTTTTAATGAGTTGTGTTCATGTGTTTTACAGAACCTTCATCCACCATACAAGGCATATGTACACCTAGAAATATTAACTCTGAGTTCGCAGCTTTATCCTAATAGCAGTTTCAAAAATCAGGCAGTTTACAAAGGAATAAACTGTTGGAGCGTGTTCTACCCAATAGATATGTAAATTACATGTATTCGCTCACCGTGAAATTCCGTGTTCGGAACATGCTACATGCAGAAAAGTTTCGACAATAATACAGTACAGAGTTGTTTGCATGTGGATTACAGGACTCTCATCAAAATAGAAGGCATATTGATGCTTTGAAGAATTTTCTCTGATTTCGCAGAGCTTGCCAATCGCCAGTTTTCAAAATGAGGCAGATTTCACGGCAAAGACCTCTTGGAGCGTGTCTAACAAATAGACGTTTAATTTCCATGGATTCGCTCACCATGAAATTCCGTGTTCCGAACACGCTACATGCATCAAGGATGCGACAAATATTTACTACCGAGTTGTTAGCAAGTAGATTACAGCACTTTCATCCACCATACAAGGCTTACTGACACTTTGAAAAATTTTCTCAGATTTCACAGGTTAGTTTTAACGTCAGTTTGAAATGAGGCAGATTTGGCAGAAAAATGCTCTTGGAGCGAGTTGTACCCAAAACATATGTAATTTACCTAGTTTCACTCACCGTGATATTCCATGTTCTGGACAAGTTCCATGCATTACGGATTCAAAAAACATTCTTTAATGAGTTGTGAACATGTGTATTACTGAACTTTCATCCACCTTACAATGCATATTTATACATAGAAAGTTTTATTCTGATTTAGTAGATTTCTCCTAATGTCAGTTTCTAAAATCATGCAGTTTTTGCTGAAAAATTCTCTTGGAGCGTGTTCTTCCCAATAGACATGCAATTTACATAGAACAAGTCATCGTGAAATTCCGTGTTCCGAAAAAGTTACATGCTTCATGGATTCGACAAATATTCACTACAGAGTTGTTAGCATAAGGATTACCAAACTTTCATCCACCATAAAATCAATATGGACACTTTGAAGCATTTTCTCATATTTCGAAAACTTTTCCTAATGCCAGTTTTGAAAATGAGGCAGATTCGCAGAAAAATCCTCGTGGAGGGAGTACATCCCGATATAAATATAATTTACTTAGTTTCCCTCACAGTGAGATTCTAATTTCCGAACACACTACATGCATCAAGGTTTCAACAAACATTCTCTAATGAGTTGTGAACATGTAGATCACAGATCTTTCATCCACCATATATAGCACTTTTACACCTAGAAACATTAACTCTGAATTTGCAGCTTTTTCCTAATTCCAGTTTCAAAAATCAGGCCGTTTTCTCAGGGAAAAATTTTTGGAGCGAATTCTAACCAAAAGGTGTGTAATTTACATAGATTCCATCGCCGGGTATTTCCTTGAAACAATCACTCGACATGCATAACGCTTTCTACAAATATTCAATGTAGATTGGTTTCCATGTGGTTTTACGAACTTCCATCACAATACAAGGCATATTGACACTTTGAAGCATTTTGTGAGATTTTGCGAATATTATCAAACGCTAGTATCGAAAATGGGCAGATTTCCCAGAAAAAATTCTCTTGCAGCGAGTTCTACCGTAGAGATATTTATTTTACAAAGATTCGCTCACCGTGATATTCTGTGTTAAAAACACTATTAACGTAGCTCGGATTCGATAAATATTCACTTTAGAGTTGTTAGCATGCGGATTATCGAACTTTCATCCACCATACAAGCATATTTACAAGGAGAATCTATTAATCTGAGTTCACAGAGTTTTCCTATCGCCAGTTTCGAAAATCTGGCCGGTTTCTCAGGAAAAATCTCTCGGAGAGATTTCTAACCAAGAGAAATGTAACTTACATAAGATCCCTGGCCGTGACATTCCGTGTTCTGAACATGCTACATGCATGATGGATTCGACAAATATTCACTACAAATTTGTTAGCATGTGGATTACCGAACTTTCATCACAATACATTGAATATTGATGCTTAGAAGGATTTTCTCAGATTTTGCTGCGTTTTGCAAACGCCACGTTCAAAAATGACGAAGTTTTCACAGAAAAACACTTTGCGAGCTAGTTCTAACCAATAGAGAAGTAATTTGCATTGATTCAATCACCGTGAAATTCCACGTTCTGAACACGGTACATGCATCACGGATAAGAAAAAGATTCTTTAATATGTTGTGAAAATGTGGATTACCGAAATTTCTTGCAACATAAAGGCACATTTACACCTACAAATATTTACTCTCGTTTTGCAGCTTTTTCCAAACTTCAGATTCGATAATCATGCAATTTTCGGAGAAACATTCTCTTCTAGCTCGTTCTACTCAATAGAATTGTAATTTACATCGTTTCATTACCGTGAAATTCCATTTTCCAAAAGCGCTACATGAATCACGGTTTAAAAAATAATTACTACACTGTTATTAACATGTGGATTACCGGATTTTCATTCACCATTCAAGGCATATTGACACTTAGAAGCATTTTCTCAGATTTCACAGTGTTCTCCTAATGGCAGTTTTGAAAATGAGGCACATTTCACAGAAAAATACTCTTCAAGCGAGTTCTACCCAATAGACATGTAACTTACATTGTTTCCTTCACTATGACATTCCGTATTCCAAACACATTACATGCATCACGAATTCGACATTCTTTAATGAGTGTGAGCATGTGGATTACCGAACTTTCATCCAACATACAAGGCATATTTACACCTAGAAGTAGTTATTCTGATTTCGCAGGTTTTTCCTAACATCCAGTTTCGAAAATCATGAAATTTTCGCAGAAACATTCAATTCAAGCGAGTTCTATCCAGTAGAATTGTTATTTTCAGAGTTCCACTCACCGAGACATTCCGTGTTCCGAAAACGTTACATTCATCACGGCTTCGACAAACATTACTTAATGACCGTGAGCATGTGGATTACCGATTTTTCAACCACAATACAAGGCATATTTACACCTAGAAACATTTACTATGATTTCGCAGGTTTTCCTAACGTCAGTTAAGAAAATCAGGCAGTTTTCGCAGAAAAATTCTCTTGTTGCATGTTCTATCCAATAGACATCTCATTTTCATAGATACAGTCACCGTAAAATTCCGTGTTCCGAAAACGGTACATGCACCACGGATTCAACAAATATTCACGGCTGAGTCCTTAGCATGTGAATTACACATCTTTAATAACCCATTGAAGACATAATGTCACCTTAAAGCATTTACTCAGATTTGCAGTGTTTTCATAACAGCAGTTCCCAAACTGAGGAGATTTTTCAGTAAAATACTCCTGGAGTGTGTTCTAACCAATAGATATGTAATTTACATAGTTTCCCTCACCGTGACTGTCCGTGTTCTGAACACGCTACATATATCACGGATTTGACAGACATTTTTAATGAGTTTTGTACATGTGTATTACAGAATCTTCATTCAACAAATAAGGCATATGTACACTTAGAAACATTAACTCTGAGTTCGCAGCTTTTTCCTAATAGCAGTTTCGAAAATCAGGCAGTTTACAAAGGAAAAAACTGTTGGAGCGTGTTCTACCCAATAGATATATAAATTAAATGGATTCGCTCACCGTGAAATTCCGTGTTCCGAAAACACTACATGCATCACGGATGCGACAAATATTCACTTCAAAATTGTTAGCAAGTAGATTACAGCACTTTCATCCACCATACAAGGCTTAATGACACTTTGAATAATTTTCTCTAATTTCAAAGTTTAGTTTTAACGCCAGTTTTGAAATGAGGTGAATTTGGCAGAAAAATGCTCTTGGAGCGAGTTGTACCCAAAAGATATGTAATTTACCTTCATTCACTCACCGTGACATTCCGTCTTCTGAACACGTTCCATGCATCACGGATTCAACAAACATTCTTTAATGAGTTGTGAACATGTGTAATAAAAAAATTTCATTCACCTTACAATGCTTATATATACATAGAAAGTTTTATTGTGATTTAGTAGATTTCTCCTAATGTCAGTTTCTAAAATCATGCAGTTTTTGCAGAAAAATACTCTTGGAGCGAGTTCTACCCAATAGACATGCAATTTACATAGAACCTGTCATCATGAAATTCCGTGTTCTGAAAAAGCTACATGCAACATGGATTCGACAAATATTCACTACAGAGTTGTTAGCATAAAGATTACCGAACTTTCATCCACCATAAAAGCCATATGGACACTTTGAAGCATTTTCTCATATTTCAAAAGTTTTTCCTAATGCCAGTTTTGAAAATGACGCAGATTCGCAGAAAAATTCTCGTGGAGCGAGTACTTCCCAATAGAAATGTAATTTACATAGTTTCTCTCACAGTGACATTCCAATTTCCGAACACACTACATGCATCAATGTTTCAACAAACTTTCTCGAATGGGTTGTGAACATGTAGATTATAGAACTTTCATCCACCATACAAGACATATTTACACCGAGAATCTATTAATCTAAGTTCGCAGGGTTTTCCTAATGCAGTTTCAGAAATCAGGCCGATTTCTTAGGAAAAATCTCTTGGAGTGATTTCTAACCAAGAGAAATGTAATTTACATAAATTTCCTGGCCGTGAAATTCCATGTTCCGAAAATGCTACATGCATAAAGATTCGACAAATATTCTCTACAAATTTGTTAGCATGTGGATTACCAAACTTTCATCACAATACATTGAATATTGATTCTTAGAAGGATTTTGTCAGATTTTGCAGCGTTTTGCAAATGCCAGTTTCAAAATTGACGAAGTTTTCTCCGAAAAACACTCTCCGATGTAGTTCTACCCAAAAGAGAATTAATTTAAATTGTCAACCACCGTGACATTCCACGTTCTGAACACGGTACATGCATCACGGATTAGAAAATGATTCTTTAATATGTTGTGAAAATGTGGATTACCGAACGTTCTTGCAACATAAAGGCACATTTACACCTACAAATATTGACTCCCATTTTGCAGCTTTTTCTAAAATTCAGACTCGATAATCATGCAATTTTCACAGAAACATTCTCTTCTAGCTCGTTCTACTCAATAGAATTATAATTTACATCGTGTCATTACCGTGAAATACCGTTTTCCAAAAGCGCTACATAAATCACGGTTTAAAAAATAATTACTACACTGTTATTAACATGTGGATTACCGGATTTTCATTCACCATTCAAGGCATATTGACACTTAGAAGCATTTTCTCAGATTTCACAGGGTTCTCCTAATGGCAGTTTTGAAAATGAGGCACATTTCTCAGAAAAATTCTCTTCAAGCGAGTTCTACGCAATAGACATGTAACTTACATTGTTTCGTTCACTATGACATTCCATATTCCAGACACGTTACATGCATCACGAATTCGACAAACATTCTTTAATGAGTGTGAGCACGTGGATTACCGAACTTTCATCCAACATACAAGGCATATTTACACCTCGAAGTAGTTATTCTGATTTCGCAGGATTTAACTAACATCCAGTTTCGAAAATCATGAAATTTTCGCAGAAACATTCAATTCAAGCGAGTTCTATCCACTAGAATTGTTATTTTCAGAGTTTCACTCACCGAGACATTCCGTGTTCCGAAAACGTTACAATTGATCAAGGATTCGACAAACATTATTTAATGACCGTGAGCATGTGGATTACCGATTTTTCAACCACAATACAAGGCATATTTACACATAGAAACATTTACTATGATTTCGCAGGTTTTCCTAACGTCAGTTAAGAAAATCAGGCAGTTTTCGCAGAAAAATTCTCTTGTTGCATGTTCTATCCAATAGACATCTCATTTTCATAGATACAGTCACCGTAACATTCCGTATTAAAAAAAGGGTTCATGCACCACGGATTCAACCAATATCCACGGCTGAGTCCTTAGCATGTGAATTACACATCTTTAATAACCCATTGAAGACATATTGTCACCTTAAAGCATTTACTCAGATTTTGCAGCGTTTTCATAACAGCAGTTTCCAAACTGAGGAGATTTTTCAGTAAAATGCTCCTGGAGTGTGTTCTAACCAATAGATATGTAATTTACATAGTTTCCCTCAACATGACAGTCCGTGTTCCGAACACGCTACATATATCACGGATTTGACAGACATTTTAAATGAGTTGTGTACATGTGTATTACAGAAACTTCATCCACCATACAAGGCATATGTACACCTAGAAACATTAACTCTGAGTTCGCAGCTTTTTCCTAATAGCAGTTTCGAAAATCAGGCAGCTTACAAAAGAAAAAACTGTTGGAGCGTATTCTACAAAATAGATATGTAAATTAAATGGATTCCCTCAACGTTAAATTCCGTGTTCCGAATATGCTACATGCATCACGGATGCGACAAATATTCACTTCAGAGTTGTTAGCAATTAGATTACAGCACTTTCATCCACCATACAAGGCTTACTGACACTTTGAAGAATTTTCTCAGATTTCACAGTTTAGTTTTAACGCCAGATTTGAAAATGAGGCAGATTTGGCAGAAAAATGCTCTTGGAGCGAGTTGTACCCAAAAGATATGTAATTTACCTACTTTCACTCACCGTGACATTCCGTGTTCTGAACACGTTCCATGCATGACGGATTCAACAAACATTCTTTAATGAGTTGTGATCATGTGTATTACCGATCTTTCATCCACCTTACAATGCTTATTTATACATAGAAAGTTTTATTCTGATTTAGTAGATTTCTCCTAATGTCAGTTTCTAAAATCA